>NC_141613.1:1287500-1555000 GCF_047967505.1 Dipteris shenzhenensis
GAAAAAGAAGCCTGACCGCATTACTGTTGTAACTCACGTTATCATTCTCTGCATAGATATGCTTGGCAGGAAGGCTACCAGGAGAGAACACTACAGACATTTTGCCCGCCTGGCTGTACATGGTTTTGCCCAAGTACGAAGCTCCACATCATTATGTTCTCCAGCAGTTATATGTGCTACGCAAGGCAACAATCAAGAGAAATAAAATTGCGAAGGAAGCACTCCAGTCAAACATCAATATGAAGTTTGGCAAACTTCGTACATCCAGAACATGAGATGAGCCTGAGCTATGTGAAATTGTGTGTTTGTATGCTCGAGTCCCATTTCGCTGGATTTTGTGTGTCCGCTTTGGGTGAGGTGCACGTATTCATCTGTACAAGAATTAACTTCCATCTCGAGGTGTTTGTTGGAAAATACATTTTACTATCAAATGTGTCTTTCCAACTCCAATGCGTCGCAGGAGAGTGAGCGATAAGGAACACCTTAGCTAGTGATTGGGGGTCTGCAGCTATAAGCTTATACGTTTCTATTTGCGAGTTCCTTGTTCATTTTTTTCCCAGGAAAATTGTAAAGTTGTGAAAAGACTTCGACAAGATGCGAGCTCATAAAACCATCTAACGATTTACGCTCTCTGTGCCTTTTTTTTTCTTCGAGCAACATTGTATATTATGAACGAGCCTCAATATAAGGCTCCAACAGACTAGTGTTCCTGGCATTTGTGATCGTATGCATGGCGGCCGTCACTTTAATAGATTTCGTCTGCCATCGTGCTTGAGCCTACCTTTTACATGTTACATAATGATTCCTTACGTATCTCTGAGTATTCAATAGTCTATATAATGTTTCCTTCCTGATCCCACATCGATCTTCCCCTCTTAACTCTCTCTCTCTCTCTCTCTCTCTCTCTCTCTCTCTCTCTCTCTCTCTCTGTATAATTCTCTACGTTGGTTGGAATCCATGCTCTCTGCAGCTGCTCTATAGTGTGTGCTTCCTCTTCCCATGTCGTTGAACGATTGTTCCAATGGTGAACCTCTAGAAAGAGCTCACCATTAACAAACAGATTTGCATTACCTTAGTTTTGATTTTGATTCAAAGCCGGGAGGGCCATTCATCAGCGACGCCAACAAGCTCTACTTATTACTTAGTGAACCCGGAGCCTTCTGCATACGTGATGTTTGAATTTTGAGTCTTTTCGACAATGCTTTGAGTTTTATGCGTTGCTGTTCAAGAGCACTTACGGGAACCAGCATGACTGCCAGAGGTCTTAAACCATCACTGGCTTGTTTCAGTGGTTATGATATTTCTTCTTCCCGCGAAGGACGTCTTTGTCCTTTGATTGCTTTGTTTTGCCTCTCCAATGATTTTTATAGGCCGATAAAGTCGTTCGCCCCTTCAAAAAATTTCGGTCTAGTCACCTGCTGCAGCAGTGCTTCCAATGGCGCTATTCTTCGCGCTGGCGTTTAACACTTCTATAAACTTCCCCGGCTTGCAGAAGGGGACGACTCTCTCGATTGTTCCAATGTTGGGATACTTTTTTGGTGCTTCCTGCCTAGCTCGACCCATCGAACATCACGCTAAAAGATGGATACCGTTTCAAGACATAGCACAGCTTGCCCGTATGTTTGTAGCTCTACATAGTTTCTTCGTTTTGTCCGCGATCATGGGTGGCGATCTGGAAGAGAATGAGTTCTCGGGTAACTCCGAAAACCAGGACTCTGCAGACTCAATGGACACTAGTAGTGGCCAGTTTGAGAAAGGTGCGAGTGCGTGTACTCTGCATTTCTAAATTCCATTTCGACATTCCCGTTCTCGTTTTCTTTTTTGTGTTTTCTGGATTCGTCGTTGTCTTGCATTGGTTGTTGAATGATTGCTTATTGCTGCTGTCTCCAGATATGATGAGCCTAGCCGAGCCTCGCCCAGCCTGCGCCGAAGAAGCCACTTCACGCTTTCATGGTCGATTGTCCATTTTCTCCCTCTCAATAGAGCCTTCGTGTTGATGTTGTGTAACTCTAGTCGAGCCGATTCTCTTTCTCCTTCTGCTCTTTCGTTGCATCCCCTCAAATGGCTCATTTCGCAAATGTAGGTGAAGATACTCGGGAGCAAGCAACAAAGTTTTATTCAGACGAAGTGAAAGCCAAGGATCAAGGTAATTGCTTCGGTGGACGAACGTTTAATCTTTGTTGGCCCAGCCTAACTCAAATCTGCGCTTCCACAGTGAAAGCAAAAATTGATGAGACTGCAAGTGGATCACGTAACGCACGAGGCCACGGTAACTCCTGCGTAGCAACACGATTCTGAGGACTCGTTGGCTAGCGTTGAATATCTGTCTCTCTACTTTCCTGTTGCGCTTTCTGAACCAACGTCTGCTGGCCCTCCAAATATCGTTGCGCTGCCCGTCTCCCTTGCTTTTCTATTTTAGTGTCCATGCGAGTATTTGGTTTTGATCTTTGGAAATCTTTCATGCTGTTCATTCCTTCCGCAATCACACCTGTAGCAGATGTGCCTGCGTATGTTCCCTCAGTTTCAAAGCCAGTTTATGCAGCCGACTATCAGCGCGGATGTCCAGGCTCTTGCCAATAAAGGGTTTGTGTTTGTCTCCGGGGGCTGCCTTCTCAAAACTACAGCACCTGCTCCACCCTGCTTGATCGATGTCCCGTTGGTCCTGGGCCCCTCTAAAACGCTACATAAGGATGGAACTCTTCTGAAAAACACCGGGTTATGGCTTTGCTTATAGGTACTTTGTTATTTTGGCTAGCTCGAAAAGAGATTCGCAACTAGGGTTGTCTATTGGAGATGCGTTGCCGAATTGAAATTACCACATCTTGAGAAAGACAGTGAATCAGACGTCGCTACGGAATAGCTAGTCGCTTTGCTTTTCTTTTCTTTTTTTTTGGGTTGAAGGAGGTGCTTGCAAACATTCACTAGCCCACAAACTTTTGGATACATGGTATTGAGAGTTAATGTGCCCACGTCATAGCCCAATAAACAAGGGTCCTGTAGGTCACCTAAGGGGAATGAATGCAAAGAGTAATCTATAATATGTTGATTATAAATTAAAGATGAAGAAAGGATGACAGGCCGGTGTTTGAAAATATATTTTATATAACCACACATAGTGTGGGCGGGGAGGCGACGCGCTTCCTTTCCCAAATAGTTATAATTCGAGGGAACTGACCCTTCCTCGTGCGTTGAGGTTGTAATCGCCGAGAATATTAGCGTCGAGATTGAGTATCGCGAATATGTAAGAGAATTATATATTACCTAAATCTCAATGAGTGTATCTGTATTCCAACTCGAGCATCGACAAAATTCTTGTCATGATTTCTTCCATCATTTGCCGTGGAAATCCTACCTCTACCTCTAAAGCGGTTTCTCGATGTGAGCGATGTTAGAGAGAGAGGGCGGCAGAGCCAACATCAGCTAGATGATGCAAAGGGTTGAAATTTGTGAAATATATAGATTTAGAGGCCTTCAAAAGTGCTCATGCCTTCCATCAATAGCTTTTCATCCAAAAGCATGCTTTAGATCAATATTAAATCCAGGGCTTATATTAGGACACGTGGCTCAAGGAGAGGCCAAGAAACTCAAAATTCCCCATAGGCTGCCTACCGTAATGAAAATACTTTGCATCTTCTTTCAATAGTTTGTCTCCATCATTTGTGCACTACAAGCCATAAACTTTGATGAGCGTAACGTATGAGGGATTGCAAAGCACTTTAACGCATAAAAACCATTAATAATTACATGCAATTAACACAACTAGGGTTGCAAAGTGCCGCCTGTTTGATTCAACACTTTCATCCAATCTTGCGTTACTCTAACCAGCAAGCTCCACCGTTCCCCCAACGCTTGACCGCGGCAAGGGCATAGCCCCCCCTAGACTTTGTTGCGACGCAGTCCTGTTAACCCTATGGCAACAAGGGCCAAAAGTGCAGTCTAGGACAACAACTATGAGAGCATTGTGTGTGTAGAGTAGCGGCAAAGCTCCAACTCCAATTACGGCACATGGAAATACTGAATGGAGTCCATTCTTCTACTTCAAGACAAATGGGAGTATGTCGATGGGTCTATACCTAGACCATTGGATGATCCAACCAGTAGTGGCTCTACTCCACCTGTTGCCATAGCTCCAGCAAGGAGATCTATAGCTACACCAAGCGTGACTGCATCAGTAGTAGCAAATCCTGCCATTGCCCGTGCAGAAGCAGAATGGGACAAGGAAGACAAGTATGCACATCATCTAATCAAGCAGAATGTGCAAGATGTCATGCTAGCATAGCTCAACATAGTGCAGACATCAAAAGAAGCATGGGATATGTTTGCAGCTCTTTATGAGTCCAAGAACACTTCCAAGATTCTCACGCTGAGAAGATCATGATTTTTTCACCAGCAAGCATAAAGCCCGCTTGGCAAGCAAAAGCTCTTTTAACAAAATAGATTTCTTGACAGTATATATTTTTGCAAAATAGGTTTTGGCAAAATAGTTTTTTGGGCAATTGGCAAAACAGAGTGAGCAAGGACTTGCAGTAACCTTCAACATTTAGAAGCCCCACTTACAGAACAACATTGCATGTAAATAAATCCAAAGCAAACTCTTTACACGATTCGATTGTTTCTGCATATTCCAATATTCTCTCTAACATGAAGTTTCCAAATGCTAGCATGAAAAGTATGACAAAACTCCTCCTCCTCCTTCCTCCTCCCTCCTCCCTCCTCCCTCCTCCTCCCTCCTCCCTCTTGCTCCCTCCTCCTCCCCCCTCCTTCTCCTCCCTCCTCCTCCTCCCTCTCCCTCCCTCCTCCTCCACTCTCCTCCCTCTTCCTCCTCCTTCCTTGTCCCTCCTCCTCAACCCTTACCCCTCCACTCTCCTCCTTCCTCCTCCTTCCTTGTCCCTCCTCCTCAACCCTTACCCCTCGAATCCGCAAAGGAGACTAGCTCTCCACCCCTCAACCTTGGACTCCTCCTAAACCTTGCAACCCCTCTAAACCCTGGAACTCCTAGTTAGCGCTCTCAACCCTATCCCCCTTTCGAACCTTTTCTAAACCCTTGAACTCTCGTGGAGGCCAAAGCCTCTATCAATCGTTATAAGCAGTCCCTCTTTCTCATTCACGCACGCATGAGATCTGCTTTCCACACTTTAGCCTACACCTCTCACTGAAACACAACCCGAGGAACTATGCTACACTTGTGAACACCTATGCTACAACGAGCAACAACACGACTGTAAGTGACCAACACCCTCGGAACCTGCACTTGGGTAAACAGAGATAACATTTGGCGTCGCTGCCGAGGAGGTTAGCGAGACTGAAGCGAAAGCGGAGCACGTGCTTGCATGTGTGAAAAAGAACCCTCTTCAAAAAACCATTCAAGATACATCCCTCAAGGCAAAGGAGTGAAAAAATACTTCCAAATGATGCAAAAGGATAACGTTGACTTACAAAATCATATTAATACACTAAACACCCAAAATTAACCCTTGATCCACCCCCTCATTTCTTTCCCCACACTTTTGCTAGCCACTTCCTTCTCCAAATTCCGTTAAGCCTTCATATTTTCCATCTATCTCTATTTTCTGTCCTCCAACTTCCAACCACCACCACCACCACTTTTTCTGTGAACCCCCCCCCTCCACCATCACTTTTTCCATCACCCCCCCTTCCATCTCCATCTCCACCTCCCATCATCTTCCTCCCCACCACCTCCACTTTTTCCGTCCATCATCCATCTCTCCCACTCAAGGTAACCATCCTTTTCCCCTCCACCATCTCTCTACACCTCTCTACAGCCCATCTCCCCTTTTCCCCCTCCCTCTCCACCTCCCATCTCCTCCACCACCCCCCATCTCCTCCACCTCCCATCTCCATCACCCTCCACCCCACCATCTCTCTACCTCTCTCTATCCCCCACTCCCTCCACTCCACCATCTCTATACCTCTCTCTACCTCCCACCTCCTTCACCCCCCCATCTCCATCACCCTCCACTCCACCATCTCTCTATCTCTCTCTACACCCCATCTCCCCTTTTTCTCCTCCACCCCCCATTTCCTCTCCCCCTCCCCCTCCACCTCCACCCCCCATATCCAGCATCTCTCTATCTCTCTCTACACCCCATCTCCCCTTTTCCTCCTCCACCCCCTCCACCTCCACCCCCCCTTGTCCACCTACCCCCTCCACCCTCCCTTTTTCTCCCCTCCACCCCCACTCCCCCTATCTCCACCCCCCCCTCCACCCCCACCATCCCCACCCCCCATCCCCCCTCTACCTTCCACACCCTCCCCCCCCCCCCCCCCCCACCACCCCCTCTCTCTCTTTCCTCCACCCCCCCTTTTTCTCTCGCTTCTCCCCCTCTTCTATCTCTCTCTCTCTCTCTCTCTCTCTCTCTCTCTCTCTCTCTCTCTCTCTCTGTGTCTCTCTCTCTCTCTCTCTCTCTCTCTCTCCCCCCCCGCTTCCTTCCACCCTCCTTTTTCTCTCTCTTCCCCCGTCCTCTTCTCTCTCTCTCTCTTCCTTCCACCCCCCTTTTTCTCTCTCTTCCCTCCTCTCTCTCTCTCTCTCTCTCTCTCTCTCTCTCTCTCTCTCATCTATCTTATAAGACCCTTAAGGGGCCTTGGGGCTTGGCTACCCCAGCACCACGAGGCGGCGCCCTAAGCCAGTCAACAAAGGCCATAAGGCCTTTACATTATCACCCCCCTCCCCCTCCTTCGCGGCCCTCTCGCCCACCTCCATCTTCTCCAAACTAATCCCGCCCGCCTTCATCTTCTCCAAACTAACCCCCCCTTCCTCCCCTCAGCCATCGCCCGCTACCGCCCCCCCTCAGGAAAACAGACCCAAAAAAGGAAAAAAAAGAAAAAAAGGGAGTTAAACTAACCCTTAAAAATTACTCGTATTTGGGTTAGTTGCACTTAGGTTAGGCTAATTAACCACCGGTTAGATTAGTTGTCCATAGGTTAGGTTAACTAACCATAGGGTTAGATTAAGTTAACTATGGATTAGTTAGTAACAAACTAACTGATATAGTTAGATAAACTAGGTTAGGTTAAGGACCAACTGAGTCCAAACTAGCTATAGCAATTAGTACACAACCCTAATTAGGTCAAAGGTTTAGGACCATTCACACTTAGCCCTAAAGACAAAAAGGCCCCTAAAATCCCTTAACTTTGAGGGTCCATATCTTGCCCGTTTGGGACCTGAATTGGACCCAGATTAAACCACAACTTCACACAGGGAACCATTGAGCTACGAGAACTTTTTCCAGCCAATCCCACACCATTTAGGCATCCATAAAACACGTCAATTTGCACCCCCGTGTGGGCCTCTTTTTCGCACTATTTCGCTCATAAGATTCCACCGTGACCTCCGATTGACAAACCGTCTGCACCAACACATTTTTCCACTCATGTGGAACAATCCTAGCCACGTTTTTAGCATGATGATCCCTATGACACTAACACATCTCTAACCCCCCTAACAATTTTCAAGTCTTTTTACCATCATTTTCAAACTCGGTAGTCGCCATTACGTAGGCACTGATTTCAACTCGTTGATTGCATATTTTTTGCCATTATCGGGCTACGAAGGTCGAAATCAATTGCACATTTCAAAGTCAAAGGCACTTACTTAAAGGATACACTTAAGCATTGTGTATGCACCTCAGATCTAGATGAAGACTAGCCCCTACATACTTTCACGAGCTTTCTTTGGCCCTCGAAGCTCTTCAAGAATTTAACCTACAAGTAGCATGGAGGACATAACAATTGAAGAAGCAATAAGTAGCGACGATCAAAATCCTTCAGAACACCTTAAAGAACAACGCAATCGCAACAACAATAATGGCAGATGAGACTTTGGTAAATTGGAAATGCCAAAGTACAATGGACGAGGAGATCCTGCCAGGTTCCTTCAACTCTTCGACGTAGCATGTTGTGCTGGAGGCGACCAGTCAAATGAAACCAAAGCCGCCTAGTTCCCGATGGCTCTAATCGATGAGGCTTCGGAATGGTACCTTGACCTTTTCGTAGAGGAACGAGCCACATGGGCACTGCGAACAAGCATTCGAAACCCTCAAGTGGAGATTGATCACAGTCCCTATTCTAATGGCACCAAATTGGGACATAGACTTTCATGTACATATTGATGGTTCCAA
This sequence comes from Dipteris shenzhenensis, assembly GCF_047967505.1. NCBI lineage: Eukaryota > Viridiplantae > Streptophyta > Polypodiopsida > Gleicheniales > Dipteridaceae > Dipteris > Dipteris shenzhenensis. The sequence continues at coordinate 1,295,639 of NC_141613.1, forward strand.
TTATGTAGGGAGTGTGTTATGTCAACTTGGCAAACACAACAAAGACTACCCATTATACTTTGCAAGTAGACAGTGAAATGATGCGGAGGTGAATTACACCACAACATAAAGAGAATCCTTGGCAATGATCTCTAGCGTGAAGAAATTTCGACACTATCTATTGGCTACTGACTTTATCTTCTACACAGATCATCAAGCCTTATTATATCTTGTGAATCAGCCAGTACCACAAGCCACATCACCCGAAGGCTTCTACTGCTACAAGAATTCAATTTCAAGATCATGGTGAGAAAAGGAGCTCAACATTTGATTGCCGATCACATGTCACGATTGAGGACATTAGAAGAACTGGAAGAAATAGAAGATGACCTACCAGATGCCGCATTATTTCAAATAGTCGTTGTGCCTAATTGGTGTGCATACATCATTGGGTACTTAATGGCAGGAAGACCACCTCCTAAAATGAAAGCAATGGATGCTCGAAAACTAATTCTGAAAGCTGCACCCTATCAACTCATTGCGGGACAACTATACAAGATGCGCAAGGACCAGGTTTTAAGGAGATGTTTGATGCCACATGAGATCCTCAATGAAGCACATGAAGGCATTGCAAGTGGACATTTCCAAGGGGAAGCAACAGTAAGAAAAGTCCTTCTCGTAGGATACTGGTGGCCAACACTTTGGTCAGATGCCTATGAATGTGTCAAAAGCTGTGATGTATGCCAACGAACTTCTAAACCACAACACAAAGACTTCAATCCCCTAACAACAGTCGTTGCATAAAAACCTTCGAAAAATGGGGGATTGATTTTATGGGTCTCATCCATCCAATAGCAGCAAAAGGAACATAGGCACGCTACATTATTGTGGCCACTGATTACTTTACTAAGTGGGCTGAAGCTAAAGCTGTCAGAAAGACAGATGCCAGAAGCATAGCAAGGTTCTTGTACGAGAATGTGATAACCCGATTTGGATGTCCCATTGAAATTGTGTCAGATAAAGGCACACATTTTGTCAATGAGGTCATCCAAGAACTCTTGTCTGGCTTTATGGTAATCCATAGAAAGAGCACACGGTACTACCCCTAAGGGAATGGACAAGCCGAATCCACCAACAAAATTCTATGTATTGTCCTCACCAAGGTAGTAGAACCAAAGTGTTCTGATTGGGCAGAGAAACTAAATGCAGCCTTATGGGCATACAGAACCACACTCAAGGTCAGTACAAGAAATACACCTTTTTAATTGGTGTACGGCCTTGAAGCTATGATCCCACTAGAATTTGTAATACCTAGTCTATGCATAGCGATACAAGAATGTATGGGAGATCATGCATCGCTAAAAGAAAGACTCTACCAATTAGAGAAGCATCCAGAGACCAGATTAGTTGCCTACCATGCCACGACAACAGGAAAACGAAGAAGGAAGGCATGGTTTGATAGAAACCTCAAAGATAAAGACATCAAGAAAGGTGACCTGGTTTTATTGTACAATACCAAAGTCCATACGGGCAAGCTTAAATTTCTAGGTCAAGGACCTTATAGAGTCAAAAAAATGAATCCCGTCGGAGTTGTGCTATTAGAAACACTGGATGGAGTCCAATTCACAACAACAATAAATGGGAGCCAAGTGAAGCACTACTACATCAACATGCAAGCCATCCCCAACAATAATAAAGATTTGGGGGCCCCAAGTCTTCCATATTTATGACTAGATTGTATCACGAGCACTCACTAGCATATGTGCACCTTCGCACATATAGGTAGTTTCAATTGATTTCAACCTAGAGCTTAGAGGTGATGACTGAGTCCTAGCTGCCCTATGATTCCCTTAGCAAATTAAGCATATAGGAGGAATGCCCACCTCACTAGTCATGCATAGCGCACCCACACGACATTTCGAGCACCACGAATAAATTGCACAAATAAAAGCCCCAAGAGATACTTGTTTTGATCCACACACACGGCACCCTCATCACAAAAAGAGAAAATGTATTAGCCACTTCACAAAGAAACATGCACTCTTAGCACATGGCACTATATTGGCACTCTCAAACTGGGACCTGATTCATGTGTGCAATGCCAGGGTAAAGACAATCCAACAAGAAGGGAAAAGGCCTACAACACCATCGACAAAGTGACATCATGCCAAACGGCCCAAGCCTCAACCTCAATAGCCCTCCTCAAATCACCAACCTAAACAAGGGTATGGTCCAGAATCAGTAAGCCAGAGGTCAGCACCAAAATGACCACGGCTAGTGGTTCTGGACAGTGATACTGATGAGCAAATAATTGCAACATGCCAAGAAGAAATGCCACAGAACCAAGGGATGCTAGAGGCAGGAGAAATTGAGCCAGAGCGATTGACTATGCAGGATGCAGGTGCAGAACACCTTGAGGACTAGACCAACAGAAAGCTAGCAACAGATGGAACAATACAACTTGTATGGCTACGAGTCTCAACGTTTGCCATGTCACCCGATGCTTACAACTTCTTGTAGTCAAAGGGACTAGGTAGTCTTTTTAAGAAGCTAAAATCCTTCTTACCAACACCTGCTATGACAGAATACATTTGTTAATTCATAACATCATATAAAAGCAGAGAGTTGGAGAAAGATAAGTATGGCACAGTAACATATAAAGAAAAGCCCTTACAGATCTACCTCAGTAGATCCACTATGTAGGATGCTTTCTCATTTCCAAAGGCACAAGAAGAATATCCAAAGAAACATTTGGATGCAAGGATTTATTCCCACCTAACACAAAGTCACAAAGTGGCGGAATACGCCATGATATGATTCTGGACCCCATATGCAAAGAGGCAGCTAAGTTTTTGGCTAACATTTTCAATCATACAAGATTGAGAAAAAACTATATGTCAGTAAAAATTGTTACACTCCTTAGTAGAGCAAAACTACAAGACTGGGCTCAACACATATCCTTGTTGCTGCTAACCAATTATGTATCCACTACCCATAAATGGCAAAAGCTACATTGCCCATTTATTGGCCATAATAATTGGGTTTGCAATAGAGCAAGAGGATGACTCTACACCCCTCTCAACACAAGATATAGAGGACTTTGAAACATTTATATTATCGCCAGAATGGGAATTAGACCCTCCACCTACTCTCAATGTGGATAGTATGGAAGGGCAACAATCTAAACAAACTCCAGAGAATGACAATGTGGAACTATGCCAAAGAATACTGCAACTCAGTTCAGTCTTGCTCCCGCAACAGAAGGACTCAAGCGTGGAAATCCAAGAGGATACCATTCCACATAATGACTTTGCAAGAGAGCCAAATAGCATGCCTATCAAGGAATCACAAGTCACCAATGTTGATGGCTCCACGACTCTAGAGTCACAACCCCCAAATGTCTCTAGTGGCACCATACAACAGATTGATGTTCAAGAAATAGATCAACATTCCACATGGGCACATGGGAGTCAACTGAATGTCCAATACAAGCAAGGCCATAGCACATTGTAGATCATACAACATCACAACCATCAGTTACAACAATGGTCTCAATTATTTGCTACCATGGCGTCAGATAAGCAGGAAAGAGAAATGGAAAGACAGATGCTCCCATCATTCCAATCCAAGTTGCAAAGTGCCGAAACTAAAATTATGAAGCTCAAGGAAAGCATGGCAGAACAAATGCAACAACAACTCCTTGCACAAAATGCTCCAGCATAAAGTAGAAAGGATGCCCTGTAAGCCACGGTTTCTCTCCAAGAAAAACACCTATAGTTATCCGATGCCTTGAACCAAAAGGAAAAGGTCGAGTTATCCCTTTCCCATATGCAACCCACTTGTCATGGTATCAAGAAGGAAATGGTGCACTTAAATGAAAGATTACCACTTAAAGAGGATCAGCTCCATGCCACATTAGACACAAACAATGAGTTGCAGAACAGTCTCAAAGAGGATGAACATCAAATTCAAGCACTAGAGAAGGAATGCATTGCATCAAGAGAGATACTTGTGCACACCAAAGTAGAACTAGATGCTCAAGAACAAGAGATACTCCAACTCCGCATGCTTAATGATCAATTTCAAGGGCATCCAAAAGCAGCTCAACAATTCAATAGTTTAAAGCTTGTATACACCTCCACATTGGGTAAGTATAAAGATAAGTGCATGGAGTGGCAAAATCAAAAAGCAATAATTTCCAAGTTGGAATTTCAACTACTGGGTCAAGCCAATGATGATGCAGAGGGGTCAGCACAAGATCTTTTGCTCTACAAGGCAGCACTACATTATACCAAGAGCTTGTTGCAGTCCTCCAGCAAGAGGATCACCTTGAAGGAAGAATACACATACTCTGGAAACACTTGCAAATCAAAATATTACATGCAGTATCTGGTCTTGATTGGACCAGGCCAATAAGCACAAAGACTATCCGACATCTATGCCAGCATATGGATGAAGACGAGACGAATGTGTTATGTCTCTCAGTGCATGCAAATCTCATACGGTTAAAAGTTAATCCAATACTACTATATGAATGCTTGATGAGAAGCCCCCCTCTTCAGGTAGTAGTCAGACTCCTACCTTTACTGCAACAATCACTAGCAACTTCCATGGGATACAATTCCCGTTGCAATCCAAAATTAAAGCTGTTAATGCCTACCAGAAGCGACAGGGATCTACCAAAGGAATATGTGGTCTACCTTCAATCTAATCTCCCCTATCTTGCCAGTCTTATTCTCATCTACTCACATCCCTACCTAACTCCAGTTGTTGGCTCTTTCCTACAGTTTCCGTAGGAAGAGCAGGGTATTCTTAGTATGCACAGTTCAGAGGCTTTTTGTCACCTACAGATATATTGGGCTTGTCGTTTGTAGTATACGTGTAGCTTAGGACCTCGAGTCATATTTCGGTGAGAGACGTAGGCTTAAAAGTGGTAAGCAAACATATTGCATGCATGTGTAAAAGGAACGTGTATCATCATGGTTGAGGTAATGAAGGCTTTCGCCTTCATTGGGGGTTGCAGGGTTTAGGAGGAGTTTAACGGTTAGAAGGAGGTTCCAGAGTTTAGAATGAGGTTCTAAGGTTTAGAGAGAGGTTCCAGAGTTTAGAAGAGGTTCCAGGATTAGAAGGAGGTTCCGAGGTTTAGAAGGAGGTTCCAGAGTTTAGAAGAGGTTCCAAGGTTCAGGGTAGAGTACATGGTGGAGAACTCCTCTCCCTCGTAGATCATGGAGGTTAAGGTTTGAGGAACTAAGGGTTTAGGGGGAGCATAGGAGTGGGAGAGGAAGAAGGTGTAAGAGCATGGGGGAAAGAAGAGAGAGGAGTAGGAAGAGGAGGAGGAGGAGGAGGAGGAGGAGGGAGGAGGAGGAGGAGGAGGAGGAGAAGGGAGGAGGAGGACGGAGGAGGAGAGGGAGAGGATGGGTTGTAAGGTTGGAGGAGAGGGGAGGAGGAGTGGCAAGGTTAGGACATGCTTTTAGACGTGGAGTGCAAGGAAGCATGGACACTTGAGACAATTGCTTGGAATACCAAAGTAGAACTCAACACAATGCCCCATAGAGTCCGGGCTTCATTCCATTATGGGGTATTTATATAAGTTGGAGAGCTTCTCTCTCTGCATGTAGGAATTGTAAGACATTCTATCTCTACATGTAGAACTTGCATATAGAAGTTGCATGTAGGAGTTGCATGTAGGACTTGCATGTAGAGCTCGCAGGTAGGACTTGCATGTAGAACTCGCATGTAGGACTTGCATGTAGGACTTGCACGCATGTAGAACTTGCATGTAGAACTCGCATGTAGAACTTGCATGTAGAACTTGCAAGTTGGATTTCTAGGAGATTATTTCTAGCTCTATGCAAGTACAAGTGGAGCTTTGCCGCTACCCTTACACACACATTCTGTTCTACCTAAGTCCATGTTGACACAGAGACAACATACTTTCGGATCCATTTTATTACCTGTCCTCAGGTTATTGCTTATTGCGAGCACATACCTGGATTGCCATGCCTTCAGCCCAGTGGCTATGGAACTTGTGTCGTGCCAGTCGATCTTGCTGTAAAGCCTTGGCACCATACAATTTTTGCTCAATTTTTAGGTAGCCTATATCCACCATTTGTTCGAATAGAGATATGTGGCGTGCTTCTAAGAAGATCACTCTTTGATAGAGTTGGCTTGTAACCTGAGCATCGACCCGTTCATTGGGATTGAAACTGAGTGGAGGCAAATGGGTATCGAGGTAACATGGGACCTCCGGAATGAATTTCAATGTTTTACAGAATGTAGCACTTAGGTGAAGGAAGCGATCAATGTTGCCGCACATTATTTGCTCATGCTGCTGAAGTGCTCGGATCATTGTGCCTTGGATATTCCATTCTACACCACAGTATGGTTCAATCATTGGCCAATTAATGGTTCGATCTTCATCCAAAGTGTGTATGTTGGCTTTATATTTTTTACATTGTGGAACTACAGAACTTAGGATGGGTTCTGAGACATGGACGTGCACGTAGGTACTCCTCCAAGAAGATTACATCAAAGAGCTTGGGATCCAATCTGGTTGTGGATTCAAGTTGCTAATCCAACCTTCACTAATTTGACGCTGATGAAGGTTGGTAAGAAAGTTGTCCAGGGTCCATCCACCTCGAGTTTTCATATCAGGATATTTGCTCCAAAATTCCTTGATGGGGTTACTGGGAAGTGGTATCTCATCAAAATCATACCCATCATTGGAACTTGGCATGGGAGTATGAATTGGATTATCCGAATCCTGATATTCAAAATCAAATACTGTCATTTTCTTCTGATGGAAGCACAAGTAGTGTTGGAAGTGATGGCGGGGCAGGGAGATAATCTAGGGACATGGGGGAGAAATATGGAAGAGTGTTAGTTGCGGAAGAGGGAGCAGAGGAGAGAGGGGGAAGAATTGGGCAAATGGTTTGAGCAGCTTGGTAATCCTCAAGGGTAGGATTAGCAAGGGAGGGGAAGAAGCTAGGTGTGAGGGGCTCATAAGTTTGTGACTGTTGGGTTAGTTGAAAATGGTGAAAGGCATGAGCAAAGAGACGATGCAGGGAATAGATGTTAGGATGGAGCTGGAGGAAGGTTAAGAGGGTGATAGCAGCAAGGGTAAGTGAGGTTATGAGGTTGGCAGAAAGAGTAGTTAGATATGGAAAGTTGGATGTGAGATAGGCCCTGTCATCTTCCGACACTTCTTTTTGCTGGTGCAATGGGATCATCAGTTGCATGGGTGGGATGTCGATTATGTCGTGCCTTGCAAATAATAGTGATGGTCTTTGTAACAATGGCAACAAACCTGCAATAACCCTAAGGGGAGGACTACCCATGAGGCATATATATGGAATGAAAGCATCCGTCTTGAGTGCTATAAACCCAGCATGTGTAGACAGGCAGAAGATATTTTTCTCATCTTTGGACAAGTCTTGGCAAATTATGCGCAGGGTTTTGGTCCCTATGGAGCGTTCCCATTTGATTGTTGGATGAGTAGATATGATCCTGATTTGGAGTTGCTTCCATTGGATAAGCGCACGTGCGTTGAGGTGATCTTCCACTTGTAGAGCAGCCACAAGCTCTAGGTACACCACCGTTGTGCATTGTAGTGGGGCTTCATTGGTGTTGTCTTCCAATGCCTCATTGTTGTGCATTAGCAATTGGAGTTTAAGCTTGGAGATGATTATCTTTTAGGAGTGCATCTCATTCATTTTTTCTTTGTATTGCTGGTAGATGGTTGTATATGCCTCCTTAAGCTTTCTCATTTGCAATGTGACCTTTGCCTGTTGAGGAATGTCTTCAGTGGTATTAGACCATTGGTCCAAGACTTGTGCTTGTGAAGTGCTGGCCTCTTGAGCGGTAGCAAGTTGGTCCTTTAAGATTCTGCGAGTATTACCAGAATTCAAGCGACTACGTTCGAGCGAGGTGATGGATCGAGTGAGGAATTTCATAACTTTTGACATTCTAGTGTGATGTTTTATGTTCAAAAAGTAGCATTCATTGCTTACTTTTACAGTTGTTTTCCTACCCATGATATTGTGAGTAATCAATTGTCTTATAGACAAACAACAATTTTTGAAAATGTTTGGCAATGTTTTTCAAGGGTCAACGAAGGAGGGGTGGAAGAAAGGGGTCAAAGTATGTGTTTTTCTTGTGCAATTTCCATTTTCAAGGCAAAAAAATAATGGGAGGAGGAGCCTCCCTAGAGGCCGCGATATCGTGGCCTCTTGGGAGGCTCCTCTTGCCAATTTTATTTGGGCCGTAACTTGGTCAATTGGACTCTAAATATGGTCATGTTTGTAGTCAAAACGATCGGAATGATATGAATGAATACATTTATCATGTTAAAGTATCAAAATACTAGATCTTTAGAAATTTTATACTTATCTTTGTTTCATGAGAGTCGGACCTTATCAAACTCTATATTTAAGTATGACCATGGATTTTTCTCATATAGAGTCTGGGTCCTTGGTTTCCTCCCTCCATCCTAGAGGTGTATCCATGGTCAAGGACATATGAAGGTGATCCATATTTAGTTAGCATCATCATGGTCATAAGGTGATCAATAATTTATTATTTCCATAGTTTAAACATTGATCATTTTGTATACAAAATGGATCAAATCATGTCAGTAGCATAAAAATCGATGAGCTACAAATAGTTGTTTGTGAGAGATTTTGCTAGGAGAAGCTTCTATATCATCGGTGGGACTATTGTTGCCATGTATGTAACTCATTGCAACATTTTTCCTTTTGTATCTATTGAATGATTACTAACTTACATGTATTTATTATTTATCGAATAATAGGTTTTCTCTTTGTATGTTACCAAGAATTTTTCCTTTGGTATTCATTAAATGATTGCTGACTTGCATGGATTTATGAGTTATCCAATAGTAAGTTTAATCTTTGTAAGTTGCCAAGAATCATATAAAAAATAATTTAAAACAATCTATAATAGTGTCATGTAGATTCAACCTTTTTTACTAAAAAATTTATTGCTCTTATAGGTTTAGACAAAGTTCCTCATAAGTGTCGCTCGAACTTTGGGCTCGCTCGAATGCAGTCACTCGATGTTTTGACTTACTCTCTGCTTCTTCATTCCCTTGTAAGCTCGTCAATGCTGAAGGCATGTACTGCCAAAGATTGTTTCATGTCTTCAAGCTTGTCTTTGCAATCCCAGAGCTCTTCTTCTTTGTGAATTAGAGTGAGTCGAGCTTGTGCCACTACCTCCGTCTGTTGAGCATGTGCGGATGTCAAGGAGTTATAGTAGGTCTGTAGGATTGCCGTTGCTTGTACTGCTGCTGTCAACTATGTTTGACTTTGGTGGAGGTTGGAGGTCACATCCCTCATTGTCTTCTCTTGAGCTTGGAGAGCTTGGTTCATGCGCACTTCTTCTACCTCCTTCTCATCTATCTGCACCCGAAGTGCCTTGACCTCTATGGCGATTGCCTAGAATTGGTCTTCGATTTCTGTTGCGGTTTGTCTGTCCAATTCTCTTCCATATTCTTCCTTGGCCAAGCTAGTGAATAGTTATGACATTTGGATCATTTGGCTAGCTTGATGTTGAAGAATGACAGACGGTGATGAGGTTTGGCGATACTACTAATACAAGTGGTGCCCATGTAGCCATCCCGATGATTCTGTAGTACTTGGGGGAGGTTGTTCCAATGGTATCTCAGTCCCTTATGTATAATAGTCATACTGTTGATCTAGCACTAGCTCCCCTTGTGCCTCATCGACTGGCATGGCATCGATGGGCGGTTCTAGTGATGATGTAGCCTCAGGTTTTGGTGTCGATCTTTCCTCAGGTTCTGGTGCCGATCTTGCCTCAGGCTCTGGTTGATGCTGTTGTTGGAGATATATTGGTTGCAGTTGTGCACCGAGCTGTAGCATCTCGTGGGGCAATTTCTCAATCATGACCTCCATAATAGGTATTTCTTCTAAGGCCTCTGCACTTATCAATGTGATAGTAGGAGAAGTTGGTGACGGCTTCCATACTGGGGGTGAGAAGGGTATGTCCAACTCCTCAATTGGTTTTGGTGACTAAGGTAGAGTCATTTCTCTTTCTTGTAGTTCTTTTTTGATGATTATAGCCAATAAGTGTGGAATTTTGCATTTTTGGCCTGATGAACCATCTGGTTTCTTTGTAAAGAAGATAACTAAGTGCCGGACCAAGTCTTGTTTTAGCTTTCTACTCAACAAAACAAATGTGTGGAGTAGAAGGGATCGATTCTTGCCGCACTTAACCCCCAGGATTGTGGATAGGAATTGTGCTGCTTCCTTGAGGCGATGGTTAAGGATTGTGCGAAGCAATATGCCGTCCCTATGGAACAGTGTGCCCTTGGTAAGGAGAGACTGTACTTCGAGAAACTTTGCATCGGTAGGTCGTGTAGGGTATTTGGCACGTGTGTTGGCAGTGAGAAAGCCCTTTGAATGACTGTACTATTGAGGATAATGTTTAGTGGGCTCTGATGTACAGTGATTGTACCATACTTGCCAACCTTTGCATTGATGGAATGGTAAGAATTGAGAAAGTACCTGATGTATGTGGTCATTGTAGGATTGTCTTCCAAGGATTTTAGGCTCTCATGCAAACTGCCTAGACCCCTTTGCTCTAAGTTAGATGTTGCTTCCTGGGAAAGAACATAAGTCGATGTGGGTGGCCAAACAAGTTCTAGTGATTGGGCCTCGTCAATGGTTGTGTAGGCCGGTGGTGACTGGGGTGGCATTTGTTCTTCTTGGTCATGCACTGAATCCTCTTCGGAGCTATCGCTCTAGACCGCAAATGCCTATGGTCGTTGTGGTTGAGAGGATGTAGATGGCTGCGAACTCTAGAGGGGGTTCTCATGGTTGAGGTAGTGGGCTCTTTGTGTGCATCCTCTTTAGTGGCGGCATCTTGTTTGAACCTGTATCCATGTGCATGTAGTGTACCATTGATTATTAGATTTGTTGGCATGCAGGTATGACCTTTTTGTGTGTTTGTGGGAGATCTTATTTTTATACATGCTTTGAGAGTGGAATGAAAGTATGTGGTATAATTATTCATACAATCATCTATGTGTCTAAGCAAAAGTGTGTGAGTGCACGTGACCTAGTAACTAGGTAGGGACTAACTATATGCTTTTTTTGTTGCTAGGATTGCAAGTGAGTGCTTCTGATACAATCTAATCCTAACTTAGGAAGACTTGGTTTCCCAAATCTTCATTTTTGTCGGGGATGGCTTGCATGTTGAAGTAGTAGCGCTTCAGTCGGCTCCCGTTTATTGTTGTGTTGAATTGGACTCCATCCAATGTTTCTAGTAGCACAGCTCCAATGGGATTCATCTTTCTTTCTCGGTAGGGTCCTTGACCTAGATACTTCAGTTTCCCCTTGTGTACTTTGGCATTGTATAATAGGACCAAGTCACCTTCCTTGATGTCTTTAGCTTTAAGTTTTCTGTCAAACCATGCCTGCATTTTTCTATTGTCATGGCATGGTATGCAACTAGTCTTGTCTCTGTATGCTTCTCCAACTAATAGAGTCTTTCTTTCAAGGATTCATGGTCTCCCATGCATTCTTGTACTGCTACGTGTAGACTTGGTATTACAAATTCTAGTGGGACCATAGCTTCAAGCCCGTACACCAATTTAAAAGGTGTGTTCCCTGTACTGACCTTGAGTGTGGTTCTATATGCCCATAAGGATGCATTCAGTTTCTCTACCCAATCAGAACGCCGTGGTTCTACTACCTTGGTGAGGATAATGCATATTATCTTGTTGGTGGATTCGGCCTATCCATTCCCTTGGGGGTAGTAGGGTGTGCTTTTTCTATGGATTGCCCCATAAAGCCATACAAGAGTTCTTGGATTACCTCATTGACAAAATGTGTGCCTCTATCTGACACAATTTCAATGGGGCATCCGAATAGGGTGATCACATTTTCGTATAAGAATCTTGTTGTGCTTCTGGCATCTGCCTTTCTGATTGCTTTAGCTTCCATCCATTTTGTAAAGTAATCAGTGGCTACAATGATGTAGCATGCCTGTGCTCCTTTTGCTGCTGTGGGATGGATGGGACCCACATAGTCAATCCCCCATTTTTCAAATGGTATTTGTGCAACAACTGTTGTTAGGGGATTGAAGTCTTTGTGTTGTGATTTAGTAGTCCGTTGGCATACATCACAACCTTTTACATATTCATAGGCATCTGCCCATAGTGTTGGCCACCAGTAGCTTGCGAGGAGAACTTTTCTTGATGTGGCTTCCCCTTGGAAGTGTCCTCCTACAATGCCTTCATGGACTTCACTCAGGATTGACATGATCTCATGAGGCATTACACATCTTCTTAATATCTGGTCCTTGCCCATCTTGTACAGTTGTCCTGCAATGAGTTAATAGGGTGCAACCTTTAGAATCAATTTTCTGGCATCTACTGATTTGATTTCAGGGGGTCGTCTTCCGACCATTAAGTACCCAATGATATCTCCACACCACTTTGGAACAGCATCTATTTGAAATAGTGTGGCATCTGGTAAGTCGTCTTCTACTCCAGTGGCTTCTTCTCCCGACTTGACACGAGACATGTGATCGGCAATGTAGTGTTGGGCACCTTTGTGGACCACTATTTTGAAGTTGAATTCTTGAAGCAAGAGGAGCCATCTGGTTATTCTTCCTGTTGTACACGGACGGTTCACAAGATAAAGCAATGCTTGATGGTCGGTGTAGAAGACAAAATCATTTGCCACCAGTAGATAGTGCCAAAATTTCTTTACACTATACACCATTGCTAGGGCTTCTCTTTCTATGGTGGTATAGTTGATCTCTACATCATTGAGTTGTCGACTGGCGAAGTAGAAGGGTAGTCTTTCTTATGTTCACCAGGTTGACAAAGCACACTCTCAATTGCATACTTGAATGCATCAGTATGAACATGAAAATCAATATCCCAATTGGGAGATATAAGGATGGGTGCTATGATTAGGCACCACTTTAAAAGCTCAAAGGCTTGGTCGCACTCTTCGGTCCATAGTAAAGTGGTCTAGCTATCATGGCATACCGCAATATAAATCTTCTATAATAGCCGGCATGTCCCATAAAGACCTATACACCTTTGGAATTTGTAGGAGGAGGCAATTCCATGATGATTTTGATTTTGTCCATGTCAGTTGCAATCTCATGTTGAGAGACGATGTGTCCCAAAACAACTCCGTGGGTGACCATGAACTGGCATTTTGTTAGATTTAGGGAGATGCCGTACTCCCTACAGTTGATTAGTACTGCTTCAAGACATTTGAAGTGGTCTTTTTTGTTTGAATGGATGCACAAATCATCCAAGAACACCTATAAATAGTTATTCAAAAATGACTTGAAAGCTGTGCACATGACGGTCGATATCCCCATCATTGTCGCGACGGCGTCCAGCCATGTTATGGCGTGGAGGAGTTAAAGGGAGTGATTGAATTTCAAAGGGGGATTCAGGATAGAGGATTGTCAGGGGCAGTGGTTGCAGCGGAGTTGTATGCGAATTTGGCAAGCGTTGGAGTCGGAGGCATTGGCCAGAATGTAGCTGCATGCAGATTGGGCGAGATTTGCAAAGGGTGTCTCTACCGGCAAGTGTAAGTATTGATGTAGTTTTGTTTGGAGGATTAGAGTCGTGTTAGTTTTGTAAGGACGGTCGTGTTAATAATGTGCCTAAGATTGTCCCACGTGTGTAGGGAAATGTGCCGGTGCAGACAGATCGTCAATCGGAGGTCATGGCATAAAGATACGAGCGAATTTGTGCAAAACGAGGCCCTCACAGGGGCACGAATGAGCGAGTGCTAGGGATGCCAAAATGGTGTGCAATGGGCTGGAAAAATGCCCCGTAGCATGGTGTTTCTGTGTGTGAAATTTTGGTTCAAACGGGGTCTAGTTGAGGTCCAGTTTGGGTTCCAAACGGGCGCGATACGAAGTGTTGAAGTAGGGGTAAAATTGGCCTTTTTGGGAGGGGGGTTCTTGGTCTTAAGGTTGGTGTGAATGGACTTTAAGTCCAACTGAGGGGTAGTAACTGACCCAACTTAGTTGACTTAACTGACCCAATCCAATTGATGTATCTAGATGTTCACCACTAACCTAACTAATGGTTAGCCACAATTAGTACCTTTACTCTAACCTGGTCAATAAATCTCATTAGTTAAACTAACTCAGTTAGTTTATTAACTTAACTGTAGTTAATCCCTATGCTAAACTTAACCTAAGCTAACTCAAACTTAACCTAGGTTAGAACTAACCTAGCTAAGGTTAAGTTAGGGTTACTTTTTTTAAAATAAATAATTAATTTTTTCTAATTTTTATATTATTATTATTTTTTTGGGTGCGTGAAATCGCGAGGGGGGGGGAGGGGAAAGGAGGGGGGGGGGGGATGGGTGGTGGTGAAGGGGGTGAGGGAGTGGTGGGAGGGGGTGGTGGATAGGGAGGGGGGGGGGGGAAGGGTGGGGGTGGAGATGGGAGGGGGGTTGGTGGAGGGTGGAGAGGGTGGTGGAGATGGAGAAGGAGGGGGGAGGAAAAGGGTGGTGGTGAGGGGGGGAGGTGGAGATGGAGATGGAGGGGTGGGCGGAAAGGGTGGTGGTGAGGGGGGGAGGTGGAGATGGAGGAGGGGGGGGGGGAAGGGGGTGGTGGTGGAGGGGGGGGGGAAAGGGTGGTGGTGAGGGGGGGAGGTGGAGATGGAGGAGGGCGGGGGGGGGAAGGGGGTGGTGGTGGAGGGGGAGGTGGAGAAGGGGGGGTTGGTGGTGGAGATGGAGGGGGGTGGAGGGGGAATGGAGGGAGGGTAGGAGGGGGGGGAAAGGGGAGGGGGAAATGGTGGAGGGGGAAATGGTGGAGGGGGAGGGGGAAAAAAGAAAAAAAGAAAAAACTTGACGGATGAAAAACTTTGACAAAAATCCAAAGGGGGGAAGAGATGGTCACTTGAACGCTCTCCAAGTCTTTGTCGATATAACGGATGAAAAACTTTGACAAAAATCCAAAGGGGGGAAGAGATGGTCACTTGAACGCTCTCCAAGTCTTTGTCGATATAACGGGATTGTTGAGGACCAATGGATGGTGGGTGGATGGTTAGGTTATTGGTGCGAGATGGGCTCGAAGTAACTTACCATGTGAGGATGGGAGTTGGGTGGTGGTCGATGGAGAGAGAGGAGTGTCTTGCATAGGGCTTGGAATGGTGGAGAAGAGGATGGAGGCAAGATGTGAAAGAATAAGTATGAGAGGGATGGGTGCTCTTTCATAGGAAAGGAGGGGGGGCTATGGATTTATTCAAACACATGTGTACCTTTGAATTTTTCCATGTTTGACTAGGGAGGTGGTTTTAATTTTTCTTATGGGTTATGGCATTTAGAACCTTTAATCATCGATTGCCCATAACTTTTGGTGGTTGTGTCAGAATGTGCTTTTGTAAAAAAGAGAAATGTTCAAAATTTCAAGCTCTACACTCTGACAACCATCACATGGTCTCATATATTCCTTAAGGTGCTATTTTTCCAAAAAACATGTATTTTCCAAAACCGGTAACGAAGAGTTTCAGCTAGGAATTATTTTTTTAATTTTTTACTTGAGTTGGAAAAATTTCAGCTCTCCTAGCTCTTGAGTGATATGTTTGTGAAAGTTTGAAGTAGTTTGTTTTTTACACATACTTGTGTATGTTTACTCTTTACTTGAGATGCTAGTCTCCCCGACAGTGGCGCCAAATGTTGGCTCTTTCCTACGGCTTCCGTAGGAAGAGCAGGGTATTCTCAGTATGTAGGGTTTCGAGGCTTTTTATCACCTACGATATATTGGGGTTGTCGTTTGTAGTATATGTGTAGCTTAGGACCTCGAGTCGTATTCCGATAAGAGACGTAGGCTTAAGTGTGGTAAGCAAACATAGTGCATGCATGTGTAAAAGGAATGTGTATAATCATGGTTGAGGTAATGAAGGCTTTTGCCTTCATTGGGGGTTGCAGGGTTTAGGAGGAGTTTAAGGGTTAGAAGGAGGTTCTACAATTTAGAAAGGTTCCAAGGTTTAAAGAGAGGTTCCAGAGTTTAGAAGAGCTTCTAGGATTAGAAGGAGGTTCCAAGGTTTAGAAGGAGGTTCTAGAGTTTAGAAGAGGTTCCAAGGTTCAGGGTAGAGTACATGGTGAAGAACTCGTCTCCCTCGTAGATCATGGAGGTTAAGGGTTGAGGAACTAAGGGTTTAGGGGGAGCATAGGAGTGGGAGAGGAAGAAGGTGTAAGAGCATGGGGGAAAGAAGAGAGAGGAGGAGAAAGAGGAGGAGGAGGAGGAGGAGGAGAAGGGAGGAGGAGGACAGAGGAGGAGAGGGAGAGGATGGGTTGTAAGGTTGGAGGAGAGGGGAGGAGGAGTGGCAAGTTTAGGACATGCTTTTGGACGTGGAGTGCAAGGAAGCATGGACACTTGAGACAATTGCTTGGAATACCAAAGTAGAACTCCACAATGCCCCAAAGAGTCCGGGCTTCATTCCATTATGGGATATTTATACAAGTTGGAGAGCTTCTCTCTCTGCATGTAGGAATTGTAAGACATTCTCTCTCTACATGTAGAACTTGCATATAGAAGTTGCATGTAGGAGTTGCATATTTCATGTAGGAGTTGCATGTTGCATGTAGGAGTTGCATGTAGAACTCACATGTAGAACTCGCATGTAGGAGTTGTATGTAGGAGTTGCACGTAGAACTTGCCTGTAGAACTCACATGTAGGAGTTGCATGTGAGGCTTGCATGTAGAACTCACATGTAGGAGTTGCATGTAGGACTTGCATGTAGAACTCACATGTAGGAGATGCATGTAGAACTCGCATGTAGAACTTGCTTGTAGAACTTGCATGTAGAACTTGCAAGTTGGATTTCTAAAAGGGATTATTTCTAGCTTTATGCAAGTACAAGCAGAGCTTTGCCACGCTACTCTTACACACACATTCTGTTCTACCTAAGTCCATGTTGGCACCAAGACAACACCAATACTATCCTCCATACCTTTCCAGAAATCCACGCTAATCCATATTCCTTGCCATGCCTCTCAACACTATCGCCTAATGCAAGAATCTAACTCCTATCATCCAGTTACACCTAACTTTTTTCCAACACTTGACAATCCGTCCCTTAAGGATTATCAAGTTACTGAATCAATTTGCCCTGCTCTCCCTCCACTTTCCACCAATATCCCTACTTCTACCTTCTCAAATTCTACCTTCTCAATTTCACTACTTGCTTTGACCTCAAGCTTTTTCCCTATAACCTCTTCCTCTCCCCCAAGACCACATGTTCCTCCAATCTCCCGTGAGTTTTCAATGGAAGACACCATTCATGATTCCATCAATGAGCTTCAAGAATTGGATAATCCAATTCGCACACCCACAAGGGAGTTGCAACAAGATACAGATAGGATTCCGATGCCCGGTAATCCCATTGGTAATTTTTGGAGGCAATATCCAAACATACAGTGAAGGGGAGGATGGGACCTCTTTGGAATTTCAATGAGTATTCGCCAAGCACAAATCACTCCAGACATCAGCATGAAATTGGAGCCACAGCCTGCTTGGCGTAGACTAAAGCTACTCAATGGAAATCACCTCCTTGAATAGTTGCAAGCTCCATCTTCCTTTCGCACGCATCCACATTTGATGTGGTGCCACGTCGCTATCGGCGGGATGCCAATCATCATGATCCAGATAATGTAGATGCTCCTCTCGCAATTGGCCGTTAATCACAATAGAAACTCTAAAATCAAATGGACAAGCCAGGAAACACTCATCAGAGCCTTGGACAGACATGTAACAATTATGCAAAGCAGTTATGACAAAACACTCAAGGAAAGTGCAAGATACAGTGAAGCTTTAGCAGTCATCCTAGAGGTGTCCCTCACCACCATTAATGACCATTTGCCCAACCTCAGCTTCAATCCAAATCAATAGACACTGGCTTCTTAAAGACTTAGCAAGCATTCTATGGTGTTCGTGGATTACAAGGAAAAGATCGACAAGAAGCTCGCTCCCCATCTATCACCGTCCCCATCTATCAGTGATTGGGTAAAGACAACCACATCACAACATCTTTTATAGACCCAACCATAACCCAAGGCAGGTAATCAAATCGGTCTAGGGGAGTTGTTAACCCTATGGCAACAAGGGCTAGAAGTGCAGTCTAGGACAACAACTATGAGAGCATAGTGTGTGTAGGGTAGCGGCAAAGCTCTTCTTGTAAATATCTTGAGCCTGAAAGATGGTATGATAAATCTTAAAGGATGAGGATAGCCAAAATCCTCTCTAGAAAAGATCCAATCATAGTTGCAAAATTAGGATCTAGAGAGAGAAAGACTAAAAGCCTACACTTTTGGAGGTCCCTCACCCAAAAGGTCCCCCCCAAAAGTTAGGGGACTCTTGTCCAAAAGGTCTCCTACAAAAGAGGTCCCACCACAGAGGTACCTACGAATTGTGTAGAGACCAACATGTATTAATATCTCTCAATGGAATGAAGCTTCCACTCTTTGGGGTTCAATGTTCAAGCTCACTATTGTGTTCATGCGATTGATCTTCATTGCGTCCATGCTCTCTTACACTATTGTGTTTTAGCATACCCTTACCCTTGCACTCTCTACCCTTGTACTCTCTCCTCCTTCCTCCTCCTCCTCCTTCCTCCTCATCCCTTCTCCTTCTCCTCCTCCCTCCTCCTCCCTCCTCCTCCTTCCTCCTCCTCCTCCCTCCTCCTTCTCTTCCCTCCTCCTCCTCCTCCTCCTCCCTCTGCCTCCCTCCTCCTCCACTCTCCTCCCTCTTCCTCCTCCTTCCTTGTCCCTCCTCCTCAACCCTTACCCCTCCACTCTCCTCCTTCTTTCTCCTCCTTCCTTGTCCCTCCTCCTCAACCCTTACCCCTCGAATCTGCAAAGGAGACTAGCTCTCCACCCCTCAACCTTGGACTCCTCCTAACCCTACAACCCTCTCTGAATCCTGGAACTCTTAGTTAGCTCTCCTAACCCTATCCCCCTTTCGAACCCTGAAATCTACTTCTAAACCCTTGAACTCCCGTGGAGGCGAAAACCTCCATCAATTGTTATAATCAATCCGTCTTTCTCATTCAAGTGCGCATGAGATTTGCTTTCCATGCTTTAGCCTACACCTCTCACCAGAATACGACCTGAGGACCTATGCTACACTTGTGAACACCTATGCTACAACGAGCAACGACATGACTGTAGGTGACCAACACCCTCGAAACCTTCACTTGAGTAAAACAAAGACAACAAGTCCCCAAACGTGGTTGTGCCGCTCGATCAGAATTTCTTGCATGACAACAGCCTCCCAGTTTTATCCATTGAGGCCCTGTCCGAGTACGTGCCATACCGCTTCGCCTTCGAGGGGAAGGTGGTGGCCAAGTACGGCACCTCCAAAGTAAAGGACGTGTCCTACTCAATTTTCATCTGAGTAGACCTAACAGACTCACACTTTTCCGAAACCATAATGCTCCATGTCCCCCACGCTTTTGTTTCACAACTTAAGGACGTTCTGGAAGTCGATGGATTCTTTTGTATTGAGGGCCCTGCTATCACCAAGAAAGGCACTGGAAGAGGAGGCATCACTTTGGTATCCCTATGCGTGGATGCAACAACAACAATCCTGAAGGGAGAGACTTTTGATGGCGACATTTCATTTGTCCCTGAGAAGGCAATATGAGCGTATGCACCTTGGGTGGCAAACGAGGTGGAGAGCACCAAATCTTCATTCGTTACACTGATGGCCACTGTTGCGCTCATTGTTGTGAAAGTGGATTTGGATGGCCCACCTTCCGACCAAATCATTATTGCTAACGGGCCAAACCTAGAAGATCGTGCCATGGTACGACCCTACCCTCGCAACAGCACAAAGCATGTACACCACTCTTGTGCACCCCAGCTTCACAGATCCTTTTCTTTTCACAACTGACTTTTATGGCGGATAGAAAACAAACACTCACGCACTTGGTTCAAGAGTTTGTCGCGATGGCATTGTCATGTATGTGGCAAGAATATTTGACTTCACGATACTTGCATCGAGGGAGCTCTGTGAACAACTTTGGAGGAGACATTCACCAGCCAGGTTTCCTAGTTGGGCTACGCGAAGAAGGTACGGGAAGCTAGCCTCACCAGGTTGTACATTTGTGAACATTGCTTCTAAACACTACTGGATGTTCTGTTGCATGTCACTGGTGTTTTGCATTTTATTAGTTTGAATAGCCCACTCGTGGAGTTCCAGTGCAGCAACTGCTGGGGTTCCAAAGTCAGCTGCGACCCGCAACGACCTTTCTGCTCTCAACGACAGTCCCCAAGTCATCCACCGAGTCCCTTGCCTGAAAGGGTGTGTTGTGGACCATGATGGGCTCCAGGTTGCCATACAGATCCGTGGTGCCCATGTTGACGATGTCCTAAAGCTCCGGTACCCATTCATCGAGTTTCACAATCGCAACATTGCAGCCACCAGGAACCTCCTGTTCAAGAAGAAACTATTCGGGGAGTTCACCACCATAAACAATGCTGGATATGTCACAACATTTGTAGCGAGCGCTTGACACTGATCCCCCCCACATGACGCTCTCCCCTTGAGCATCTGTCCTTTGGTGTTTTGTACATATCTGTTATTTTCGTGAGCAACACTTGTCAAAAGTGTGAGCCCTTTGCACAAACAAAACTCCCCCGTGCAAGTAAACTTGCTAATAAAGCAAAGGCGGCCACTCCCCTTTCTCTTTTTTGTGTCCAAACACAAGGACGCAGCTGCTTCTCACTTTCAAAGGCAGCAAGAGGGTAGTCGAGCCATTGTTTATTTCTAGCGAAGATTTGCATGCCATGCTTAACAAACTTAACTCGACATCTCCAAGCACACAGCTTCTATACACAACCCCCCCTACCCCCAAAAGCATCATGGTTTTCATCGTTTGGCGTAACAAGTGACGACTCTTCCCCTTCACTTGTTTTGCGGGTCAACTCAAAAAGAAACCTTCTTTGGAGTTCATCGTTGCCAGTGCTGCATGTGTGACAACATATTTGCATGGTGCATCACACTGCTCCCCCAACATGACGTCTCTCTTTCAACATATGTCCTTTTCTCTGTATTGCATATATGTCCTGCGTGTGAGCAACACTTCCTGAAAGTGTGTACCCTTTCCTCAAAGAAAACTCCCTCTAGTGAGTAAACCCACTTACAAAGCAAAGCAGCCCACTCCCCTTTCTCTTTTGGCACCCGAAAATGAAGAAGCAACTACTACTCAATTACATCTCCATCAAGAGTGCGCTCAAACTAGTGTTTGTTTTTGGCAAGGTTTCACATGAAACGCTTTCCGAACTCAACTAGACATGCCTCCAAGTGCAGCCTTATCGCACAACAAGCCCCCCCCCTTCCAAGCATCTTGGCCTTTTGGGTATGGTGCAACAAATTGCAACACCCCCCCTTGACCTGTTGAACGGATGCTCGGATCCTTCATTCACCGACAAAATGGCTAGGAAATAGCAACATCCTCAACTGCATCACCCACAT
The DNA here is from genome assembly GCF_047967505.1 of Dipteris shenzhenensis. Lineage (NCBI taxonomy): Eukaryota > Viridiplantae > Streptophyta > Polypodiopsida > Gleicheniales > Dipteridaceae > Dipteris > Dipteris shenzhenensis. The sequence continues at coordinate 1,317,120 of NC_141613.1, forward strand.
TTTCCCCATGGCTTCTCCAGTAGACCTCCTGGACACAATAGGGAAACATGTTCGGCGAGACCTAGTGATGTTGCACCTAGCGCAACACCTAGTGATGCGGCTAAAATTAGCAACGGAGACATGGGCTAGCAAAGGGAGATCACTGCTGGGTTGTTCCGTGGCACACATTGCACATGCTCGATGCGACCAGTTGCCTATGGTCCATGCCAAGTTCCATGACTGCTTTGACCTCCTCATATTGAAGAACTCCAGGAGCGTTGAGAGTATTAGGGTGGGTGACACGTGGAGAAACAACACATTTACTTTTATTCTTGGAGGCCACCACCCTGAGCACAATTGAGCCACTACTTAAACGAAGGTGCAAAAGAGCATACATGAATTGGGACAAGGACAACGAGGAAAGACTGGTTGCCCTCATGCATGCACACCTGAATAAGGCTGCAGCTGAAATTGCAACCCTTTACAGGAGCGAAAACCCTGGTGGAAAACACAACCTCTTAAGCACACATAGCAAAGTGTACATGATCCAAAGCAAGGCCGTAGGACACTGCGCCCCGCAATGACCAGACATGCCTACCATCTCGCAACACGCTACACCCACAGTTGGGCGACAGCCGTTACGTAGCAGGTGGAGGGTCGACGATGGTGGCAATAAACCCTGCAACAAGGCACAGGGGCATTACTTGCGAAAAGTTGAGGACACACTGGCCACAGAGTTGTGGGTGCCTGTGCTTCACGACTAGCACTAGACTAGCCAAAGACATCCATGAGACATTCATGAAAGAGCATGGGTTTTGTCCCAATAGAACGTCGATTGAGGGCCGTCGGATGTGCACACTGTGCTACCGCTACATTGCCGATGACATTTCCCCAAAGTTCTCATCCCACACCATGCCTTTTCCCAAGAATACAAAGTACACCTCCACCTTGAACAAGGTCAAGGAGCAACTAGTCTCAATATGAATACTATTTTCTCAAATTTGTGACCTAACATACGAGGGCCAATTCACGCTGCACGACAGTGTAGTGAATGTGTTTGCAGACATTGACCAAGCACATACAGTGCTACCACGTTTCATAGATGATAGTGCGACAGTGGCGGTTGCTGTGAAGCGACGCCTGCAGTACAAACACAACTACATTAGCGGCCTGGTGTGCCCAACAAGTACCATGTGCACATTGCAAGAGCCTCCTTACCACACCTTTGTACGAGGAGAACAACGTAAAAATCAACACACAATGGAGCCAGCACATCGCAAGCCTCCGTATCCGGCAACGGCCCACCAACGGCATGGCTAGCAACGCATGCCCCGATGATGAGAAGGATGTACATTGCATAGACACGTTGGTGCACGGGCTCTACACAAGCCAGCAGGTTGTGGATTTTGAAGACAAGACTTTGGTGCTCGCACCTTCGGGAGGGTTCAGGCCTCTAGGACTGTTCTTTGATGAGCATTGTGAGGAGTTGGGCTTCCCCACTCTTTTTTGCGGGCAAAAGAGGGCGTATAGGAAAACCAAGGAGCGAAGTTACCAGGACATCGCAAAGTGGGAGTTACGGCACTGGGATCGCCGCTTCGCATTCAACATTCGCATTCAACATAGAGAACTTGTTCTTCAAGTGTATGAAAGTGCTGGTGCAACAGGTTATATCAACCAGCTGGGTCTAGATGAGGAAAGCAAAGTTAGAACGGGTTGTGTTGCATGCACGAAACGCGTTGGTGGACACCAACATAGAGCAACTGCTATAGTCCAGGATAGGTTACAAGGAATTTGTCTACATGCACACGTATGCAGACTACAAAAGAAGGCTCAAACAAAACATTTTTGCAATGCTCAGGCAACTAGGGCCCCCCACATTCTTTGTGACGTTCTCAGCGGCCAAGAAATACTGGGCACCTTTGTTGGGTTGCTTGGCCACCCTCGCGCAGGGTGAAGAATGTAATCTAGCAACAACAAGTAGCATGGAACTACAACATGTGGTCCGATCCAACCCTATCAACTGCACAATACTACGCGCATAGGTTTTGAGCAATGAAGACCTTGTTGCACCAAGACGACACAGTGCTTGGGCGGATGGAAGATTTCTTCTTCATCACAGAATTCCAAAACCGAGGGAGCCAGCACGATCATGGCCTGCTATGGATAGTAGGTGCACCACTTCTTGGATGAAGCAGCGTGGACGCTCTGGAAAACTTTGTCCGACAGCCACATCACCATAGACAGCAACAAGCTAGCACCACTTCTAAGGGATGCACAGATGCATAGCCACATGAAAACTTGCAAGAAAAACAAGAGAGTTTGCCGGTTGGGCTTCCCACGCCCTCCCCTTAGAGAGACAAAGCTGTTGCAAACCACTGCATGACAATGCAAACGCGGGGAACCACAAGAGCAACTACAAACTCATAAGCACCGCTTTGCTGAAGAAGGAAATAGGCACACTAGGATACACCCAATTCCTTGAAACACTACAACTTTCAAACGAGGCGTATACTCAAGCGATGCATAGCAGCATCACAAAGTTGACTATTTTCCTGAAAAGGGACCCAAAGGATGTATACACGAACAACTTCAACATTGCAATATCAAGTCTTTGGGGAGCCAACACGGACATCCAATTTGTGCTCAACCGACACGGGGTAGCATCGTACTGCACATCGTACATCACTAAAATTGACAAAGAAACAAACGCGGTGGTCAAGGAAGCCATTGCCATTAGCATTGACAACAACTCCCCACAAATGAGCGCACTCGCAAAGTTGGCAATGCAATACTCAACATGCAGCACAGTAAGCAGTGTACCTATGCTTGTCACTGCCACTGACAAGCACAACTAGGGAGGATGTGGACCATGCATGACTACCCAGGATATGGAGAGTGCGCAGGTGTAGAAGTGGATTGAGAGAATGTGATAAAATGTACATTTTTGTATTATAATCTCTCCATTCAAATACAAAGAATCTTCATAGCCTATACCTCCTCTTTGCTACCTCTAATACATAGAAAAAAGAGGCTTTTGAAATCCCCAAGTAAGATCCTAATACTAATACCATTAAGAGTCTTCATAGTCTACTACAGGTTTGCCCCATTTCTCTGCTCTGCTCTGGTCCAATTGCCCTCTCTAATGAGGATGACTCGGTAGTTGTGTTGTGTTCCGTCATCTGACCTACTAACAAAAGGTTCTTTCTGAGCTTCGGAACATAGAGTACATCTTTCACCAATTCTTTCGTACCAGTGAAATTGTTCATCTGGATAATTCTTGTCCCTTGAACTAGATTCATGAACTAGATTCAGTGTATTATTTGCTACTGTGTAGATGACATTCTTCTAACCTTCTAATGGTTTCATCTCTGTGAACCATTCTTGATGATTTTATCATGTGAGATGACGCACCGTTTTTGTTGTACCAAGGATCTTGTTCTGCTTGGTCAACTTGATAGCTGAAATGCTCTTTTAAATTGCAATCAGTATCTACGTACACTATATCAGTATTATGCATTTCCTCATTTGCAAGAACATATTCCCATGTTCATTTGCAAAATGACTGTGACTAGAATATCCACCACGATGATTTCCTTTTCCGCAGAAATTCCCTCAATTGCTTCTGTACTGGTCGCCTTGGTCGTACTACTTCTTATGGCAATATCTTTCATACTGTGCAAACTTATGATAGTAGTTGCACTGGATGTTTGACACAGTGGATGCATTCCCTTGTCCTTGGAATCTTCCTCAGTTGGAATGATTTCATCTTTGTTGATTCTGATGATGTTGAGGATGATGCTAATGATGATGCTGACTTTGCTGATGATGACCACTTCTCTGGAATGATCTACCTCTGCCTCTGCCTCTTCCTCTGCTTTTGTCTAAAGCTGTGAATGCCTGATCATTAAAATGACCTTTGCATGCATGGATGGCCTGAGTTCTAAGTTGTTCACCAAGTAAGACTGACTAAGTTCTTCCAGTGTCGAAATTTGCCATTGGATGGCAATACATTGGACTAGATTCTCGTATCCCTCTCCTAGTCCATTCAAGATGACTTGAACCATTTCTACTGGATTCATGGTCTCTCCTACTGCTGTTGCGAGTTGATTATTGTAGTCTTTGTTTCGGAGTACATAAGCATGACCGATTTCATTGCTATCATGGAAACTTTGGTTGATTTCGTTTCTCAGTGTGAGAATCTTGGAAGTGTTCTTGGACTTGTAGTAGAGAGTTGCAAACATATCCCATGCTTCTTTCAATGTCTTGACAATGTTGAGCTGTCCTAGCATGACATCTTGCACATTCTACTTGATACGATGATATGCATATATATAATCCAATTTGAATTACAAGTCTTGTGGCAAATGATGCTAGGAATAGCCAAGAGGCTTTACAAGGCTAAAATGATGTGCACAATGCCATGAAATAGCCAAATAGACTTTACAATGATGGCATGTGTGACTGAAATCAAATCATGTGCTATCTACTCCACCACTGATCAATTGGCAATGCCTTTGAACACTTTGAATTCTACTCATTGAACTAATGAACGGAAGCTTTTAGGTAATGGGATGATGTGAAACCGTATGTGAGCATAGGGAGTGACTCCAAGTAGAAAACTAGTTGGGAATTCTGCGCATGGTGTGACATGAAGTTGGGGATAATAAACTTCATGCACCTCTTCACTTCCTGCTACTTTCGAACTGAGTGATAGAGATATTCATCACTGGGAAAGGGACATTAAAAAGAAGCTACACCATACTATCCTCCCTTATATGAGAATGAAAATAGTAACATCCCAAGTGATGTTGTACTCAAGCATAGGGAGAAGGAAAGGATCAGCGGAGGCCATAATCTCAACAAGCCGGTCTGCACCAAAGAGAAGAGCGATACATTGTTGAAAGAAGATCTTGCAGCTCAACATGACATGAACTGATCTATATCAAGGAGTTTGAAGGGGCTGATTGGGTCAGATGGGTAGGTTCCGGGGAAACATTGCACCTCCTTCATAGATACCTTTACAATTAGCTCAAAACACTCTGTAAACTATTATTAGATACAGAGGCCTATAACTTTCAGTAGAGACATGATATCATATATTCAAGCACAATCGAGATGCGCCTTGGCTTCGCTCAAATGTAAGTTTCGTAAGAAACAGAGAAGCGGTCGAAAAGATACAGCCAATTTACTGGGCAGGGGTAAAAATTGTTTGAAAAAGAAATAGTCAAACACAAAGAGCCATAGATTTTTGGTTTTACATCTAATACAATAATTAAAGACATAGGATGATGCTCCTTGAAGAGAGCTTCACGCTGATATAAGTTTCGTTCAAATCGGACCATCGAGCAAAAAGTTATGAGCAAAATACTGATAGGGGGTCAAACTGTCATGAAAAACACCTACTCCTTCTACTGGTGCCGACTTGGGAGAATACTACCTCCATGATTAGACTTCATCACGATCAAAGTCCCATAGAGGTCACCTAGGAGGGAAGGAAGAGCTTCTTTTGTGACTTGGGAAATAGATAAACCATGTATGTGCAATGAGCGGCCAAATAGACAACACTTTTGAGCACTTTGGAAGAGAAAACAATGGAAAAAGGGAAGAGACACCCAAGAGAGAGAACCTGAAGTGACCTTCATTACCAATAGAGTGATACTCCACTCCAATGCAACTCAAAATACTACAAACACAAGAGAGAAGAAGAGGTTCATACGTACAAGAGGGAGCGGAAGCTCCAAGACTACTCATAGATAGAGAATGAACTAGAGAGAGATGGACTCAAGAGTCTACATAAGAGAATATCTACAAGAGGGAGAGAAGGCTCATGGAAGAGGCTTGAGGAGACTAGAGCTACAGCAACATGAGGCCTAATGGTGGAAGAGATGATGAACAAGGGAGAGGAGGGCTCCTTTTAAAGAGATTTTGTCACCCTCCTTCACCCATTTACAATTGCTGCTTGTAGATTCCTTTCCCCATCAATCACATAAGCCCGTATGGCACCATCCATGTCCTTTTTGTCTACTCTTGCCATGTGTCCCATCAAAAGATGCTCAAGACTCTTAAAATATTGAGAAAGTCAAGAGTCTCCCCACATGGAGCCGATAGGGACCCTCTCTTTTCCATATGTCCACATCCTCCTTATTCCACATAGGAATTCTAGAAGGATTCCTCTTGACTCCACACTCCTCCACATTCCTTCCATATGCTTGGCATGTGGACTCTCTTACATTATTGGAACACATGGACATGAGCCCACCTCTTTATATAACTCACTCTTCCTATTTTCTAAAAACCCCATAATATCCCATACACAAATAACTCTCACCCCATACCAAGGTATTTATCATTCATACACATGGTATTTACAATGATCCATTCCACTCATCCTCTCAATCCCATATAATATCTTAGAAAATAGAAATAAGTGAGAGCCACTAGGCTATCACTTGATACTCAAACTCTTATCAAACATAGAAGAAAACAATACCAATGCCAAATAAAAAATATCAAATTTTGGCGTCACATCTTTCCCCCCCAGCAGATCCTCTCTAGTGACAGAGAGGGTCTGCTAGCCCTTAAGGTAGTCAAGCATAGAAGAATTTAAGGCGATACTCATTGGTGCGTCCGGGTATCACCATGCCATCAACATCCTCAAGCTGATAGGTTTCATTCATGAACTTCTTTTTGACTCGATATGGTCCCTCCCATCGGCCGATAAACTTCTTGTCTAGCCGCTTGTCCAGACGGCTATCAAATCTCATGACCAGATCTCCTTTTGCAATATCTTTCTTCTTGCGTAATTTGGTGTCAAAACGGGCCTTGAGCCTTTTTTGAGAAGCTTCCAAGTTTTGTAAGGCCTATAATCTGCATTCATCCAAGACTTCTAGCTGTACCAAGCAATGAGCATAGGCATCCTCCTATCCTTCTTTTCTTGCAACAGTAGGGCGAAGACTATGTATCTCCGATTCAATGGGCAAAATGGCTTCTATTCCATACAATAGTTGGAATGGTGTAAACCCAATAGCTAGCTTGTGTGTGGTTCTGTAAGCCCATAAAACTTCTGCCAAGTGCCTATCCCAATGCCTTTTCTTGGCGTCTACATGTTTTCCCATTGAATTGCACAACAATCCATTTGTTTTCTCAGCCAAGCCATTACATTGGGGATAGTATGGCGTGGACATGCTATGATTTATCTTTAGCTTATGCACCACATCTTCAATTAGCTCATTTCTAAAAGAGGTTCCTCCATCAGTAAGAATTTCCAAAGGACAACCAAAGCGTGAACAAATTTGATCAAAGAGAAATTTTGCAACTGTGCGTGCCTTGCTATTGACTATGGCCTTGGCCTCTGCCCACCGAGTCACATAATCTGTGGCCACCAATAAATAATGCTTGCCTTGAGATGAGTGAGGGAGTGGTCCCACAAAGTCCAACCCCCACCTCTCAAATGGTCCATATGCTCGAATAAGCTTCAAGGGCCTAGGAATCAACTGTTACCTTCCAAACTTTTGGCATACTTTACAACTTTGACACCATTCATATACATCCTTATGGAGGCGTGGCCAAAAGTAACTTGCATTAAGAATTCTCCTAGCTGTACTCACTGAAGCAAAATGACCGGAGCATTCATGACACATTTCTAGGATTCTCCTAGTCTCCATGGGATGGGGACCACCCAACGGAGCACCTTGTCTTTTCCCAATTTATAAAGAAAGTCATCAATAATAGTATAGGGACAAGCCTTCCTTACCAATCTCTGCTTCCGTTTGCTTCCATTGTGGAGTTAACCCTCGAGGAAACATGCCTTCTTCCACATATTGCTGAACATCTTCCAATTCTGGCCATCCAATGTCTACTAAAGAAACCACGCCTTGGTCTTCTGCTACAATGGCTTGAGTAGCTAACACATTTGCCCTTTGATTTTCTTTTCTGTTTATATGAACAAACTTGCAAAAATCAAATTGACTACATAGGGGGACGAGCATTTTCCAAGCGAAATCTTCCGAGCGTCCGAGCGAAGGAAAAAAAAAGCTTCCAACTATGCAAAAATATGACAAAAATGGATCAGAAGAAAACATAGTTTCACTTAGAAATATGAAAAGTATTATAGGAATGTCTATTTTATACACGAATATTTATTTGAATCTTTGGGAATGGTGAGAACATAATGGGATGGCTTTTGAAGAAACCCACATGTAGATTACCTTATGATCCTTCTTACAACTTTTTACTTAATAGGGGGTGACATTGAAAAACCTCTCTCAACCTATCTTCATGAAAGGGTTTCTCCAAAGAAAACTCATTGAAGCAAGCCATCAAGATAGTTTCGCCAGCGAAACCCCTTTGAACAAGGTCTTTTAAGGTAGTTTCGTTGGCGAAACTACCTTGGACAGCACTTTTAAAAGTGACATAACTTTCACATCCAATGTCCAAATATAGTCATTCAACCACTCAAATTGATCGGAAAACCCCATTCAAGCACATCTATGGGGTTATATTTTGGAAAACCTTGCATATATAGTATTAAATATTACATGTATTTTATGAGAGTGATATACAAGCCTAAGTTAATACTTATTTACAGTAATTTAAACTTCTGTAGAAACATGTCCATAAATATCTTGTTATTAATACTATAAAAACACTTGAAAGATATTGCCATATGATATAAATGTGTTTAATAAGTAATTATTTATGTATAATATTATTATATCGAGAGTGATTATGAGGGACGTTTCTTAAATGAATTATTTTTCAATACTTTTTTAAGGTAATAACAAGGGTACAAAGGGATGTCTATGAATAAGAAGATTTATGTTATGTATGAGTGACTAGTCTGTATATTTTTATGATAAAGGGATCTAGTTCTAATGAAAATAAAAGTGTAAAAACCATGTTTCCTAAAGAAATACTATTTTTAAAATCTCTTGAAAAACACGCTCGTATAAACCTGCTCATAGGTTTTTGCTCGTAAAATTGACGCATCCACTACATAGTGCCATAGCCTTTTGATTAAGCTCCTTCAAATGAGGACTCCTTGTCTTGTAATGCCCTTGCATTTGCTTTATAATAAGTTTAGAATCTCCTATTACTTCCAATTCTTTAACTTGACTTTGAAGACAAGTCTCCAAACCAAGCATGAAGACATTATACTCAGCTGCATTGTTAGTTGTGATACCTGGAAGCTCTTGTCCTCTTGTCCACACCTCTTGATCTTCAGAATTCATCAAGACTATCCCCCCGGCTCCTTGTTGGCATGAAGGACTAAAAGCCCCATCAAAATACAAGACAAAAGCTGTTGGTGGTGTCTCCCTTTCATCATTAATTTCCTCCTTATATTTCTTTTCTTCTCTTAGATCCTGCCGTCCTGTGAGCAAATCTGCCATAGTGGACCTAGTGGTATTTTTAGTAACAAAAGACAAAGATAACTCTTGAAGCTTTGACAACCATTTTGCAAATCTCCCCTTAGGATTAGGCTTGCAAACTAGATATGCTAATACAGACTGAGAGGTAAGGAAGAAAAATGGCCGAGGTAATAAATAGGAGCGAAACTTTCTGACTGAAAACACCAAAGAGAGGGCTTGCTGCTCCATTTCTTCATACCTTGTTTCCACCTCTATAAGCTATCGGCTGGCATAATAGATGGGTTGCATTCTACCTCCCTCTCCTTTTTGTAGCAATACAGCACCAACCAAATGCAAAGATACACTTGGATTTTCATAAAAGTCTTGGGATCAATCAGGGGGCTTCAATATTGGGCCCTTACTCATGGACTCCTTAAGTTGCTGAAAAGACTCTTGTTGCTCCACACCCCATTGGAAAGAAACTCCTTTTCTTGTCAATAAGTTCATGGGATGCACTATCTCTGTGAAATCATCACAAAAGCATTGATAATACTTGCTCTTTCCTAGAATTCTGTGAACATTAGTGACACTCTCAGGACTTGGCAATGCCATGATTGCTTGAACCTTGTTAGGATCCATTTGCAGGCCTTCTTCAGACACAATATGCCCCAACAAGACTACTTTTATTTGAGCCAAATGACACTTGCTAGGATTTAGACACCCTTTTGCTTCATCAATCCTAGCTAAGTCCATCTTTAACTTCTCCATGTGATCTATGCGCCGAGAATAAATGCAAAATTCATCCAAAAACACCCTTATGAACTTTCCCAAGTAAGGCTCGAGCACTTGACTCATGAACCTTTGAAATCTAGCTGGTGCATTGGTCAACCCAAAAGGCACCACCACCACTCTGTAAGCAGAAACTCCCCAAGGTGTGACAAATGATGTTTTCTTTTGATCTTCCTCCCGAATACGAATTTCAAAGTACCCAGAATACCCATCACATATAGAATACATCTCATACCCTACTACTTGTTCTAGTATATCATTGGAATGGCAAAGGAAAATGATTTCTCTTAGTGCATGCATTCAAAGGACGAAAGTACACACAAATCTGCCACTTATTTTCTTTTTTTGGTGTGACAACTATAGGAGATATCCATTCTGAATCATCAATAGGAAAGATGAATCCCACCTCAAGTAGTTGTGTTAGCTCTTTCTTTAGTACCTTAGCTTGGATCACCCCCAATCGCATTAAGCGTTGCACAAATGGCTTGCTTTCTGACTCAATCTTGTGCTCCACAAGAGAGACTGGTCGAACCTGTGAATAGCTTGTTGCAAAGAGACATGGAAAATCATCTAACATATCCAAGTACTGGAGCTTCTCACTTGATAGAGAATCACGAAGAAGCTCTTCATTGCGTTGGTGTCGTTTAGTGTGCTTCACATCCTCCACATGAAGTGTCTCTACAGGTTCTTCTTGTACCACCAGCTTGTTCCGTCTTGACTCATCTCGATCAGCACCAAGACAAAGACCAAATGCCACTCCTACCACCTCACCCTCTAAGTTGGACTCCTTAGAGCTACACCATGTCTCTTCTTCTTCATCGGTTAAGTCTGACCTCGAACTCTCTGATGTTGAAGACTCCTCCTTGATAACTTCCTTTTTGCGACTTCTGATGTTGTAGCACACCTTCTTATCATTTCCCTGCAAAATCAATTCTCCAGTATCCCACTTTTGAACAGCCTTCAGCTTGCATAGCCAAGGCCTTCCCAAAATCAGTGGATAGGCACGTGCATCTGGCTTGGTAGGGATCACCTGAAAAGTAGTCGGCATAGAAATTCCACATACATCCACTTCTAGATTCTTCACAACTCCCAAGGTCTTAACCCTAGTGTTGTCAGCCAATTTGATGCGATAAGGAGAGGTAGTACTAGTTAGAGTATTTTAAATCAGCATCTATCATGGTCTTCTCACTCATGACATTAATTGTTGCACCTCCATCAATGTACACATTAGAAATCACTTGACCATCAATGATCACATCAACCACAGGTACATCATCCAACATCTATATCTATCTTTTGAACAATAGGAATGGCACTTTTCCTCTTTTTCTTCTTTGACACTCTTGTGCTTGCTAGCTTTCCCCTTTCCTTCTGTAGTTTTGGAGACAAAGCAAGTAATTGACCAAAGGTGATATGAGCTTTCTTTTCTTTAAGGTCGGACAACAAGTCATAGCTTCCAATGCCTTGTCCTAAAGGAAAGTATGACTGGCTAATTCTCCTTCTAGATGCCTTCTTTTTCTTACTATGGTGTTCCTCTTCCTGATGTTCCTCATCTACTTCTTCCTTGCTTTTTTCTTCTTCTTTTGCTTTACCACGCCCCCGTTTAGCCATCATTACCTCTCTTTCCTCATCCCCTGAAGAAGCTTCTAACAAGGATACTTGTTTTTCTTCTTTCATTCTCAATCTAGGACACTCGGGGCAATAGTAACCTTTTTCATTACATTCATAACAAGTGACCTCACGGGCAGTAGCTAGGTCTATCAAGGCCTTGGTGGACGTTGCATGAATAGCAGGGTCATGGGAGCCTTTGGAGATGGACTTGTTGCCTGGCTGTCAACTATCAAGAGGCTCTATGGGGCCTTGTTGCATGTAGAGAGAGCACGGCTATCGAGCCTATGAGTCTAGAGGCTGTAAGGAGGCCATTTTGGGAGGTATTTGCAACTACTGGGTGTTGTTTGAGCCATTGCTATTGATCAATCGTTGGAGAGCTATGAAGTTGCAAGCATTGATGGAGGAGCCCATTGTCGTTGGGCTATTGTAGTTTGTGTAGGTAGATGGAGCAGAGTGCTAACGGAGCAATGAAGGCTTTGAAGAGTTGAAGGTCGTTGCAAGGAGCATGGATGGGCAGACGGCTCTTGAGTCACTATGCTCGGCTTTTAGATGGGCTTGCAGTAGCTCAGGTGGTCTTAGCTCAAGTGGTCATAGAAGTTGCTTTGTAGGAGGCTTATGACACTATTGTAGAGTAGATGGATTGCTTGAGTAGAGTAGCTTGATGTAGAGTAGCTTGTTGTAGAGTAGCTTGCTGCCTTCTAGAGTAGATGGATTGGAGCAGATGGCTACCCAAGAGCAACTGCCTGTAGTGGTTGAAGGAAAGGGAGTCGTGAACTACTGTTTGGTGAGTTGATGGAGCATCATATTGTGCTGTGTCATAGGACCTTGCTGATATGTAGTTGTAGATGTAGATAGAGGCCGAGCTAAGAGGCCGAGCTAAGGTAGGTGGCCTTTGTTGATGCGAGCTATCCTTATTGCTTGCTTGTAGGTCTCTCTTATCTCTCACACAATGCTCTATTCATGCTGTAGTATTCCTCCAAATGAACTCTCTCTCTCTCTCACAGACAAGACTCTCTCTTAAAAGAAAGAATGACACTCTCTTTCTCTTAGATCTATCACAAATGAATCTCTCTCTTGAAATTAATAAAACAATGTATAGAAATTCTCAAGAATGACAGGAATTCTTTCTCAATGTAATGAATGGAAACTTTTCTCTACGAAAGTGAACTCTCATAAGAACAATCGAGAAGCTCTCAAGAATCGCAATGCCTCAGCGGAAGACAAGGGAGCTCTGATACCATGACAAAATATGAAAAGGGGAGAGGAGAAGAGAGGAGATGAGGAGAGAGGGAACAGCTAGAGAGCACACCACAAATGACTAACTGTACACTAGATTTAGTTGAAAATGTAGAATATATACAAACCCATTTAGGGTTAGGGTAAGGGCATCTAACCCTTTCCTTTATAGCACTCTATTGGGTTAGTGCTATGCACATATGATCACATGATGTTGAGCGTGATCTCTCAACAGGGGTGTCCACCCATGAGAACACTGTGTGTGAGTTGCCACTAGGTGACTTATGCTAAATTATTAGAACGAAGTCATGTGAGAAGAATTGTGTGTCAAGGATCAAACCTATAAGAAAGTGATGACAACTAAGTGTTGGGCATAGCCAAGAGGCTGTACAAGGCTGATGGATATTTGTGTAGGAACCAATGCCAAAAATAGTCAACAATGTGTGACTTTACATGGGTGGCATGTGTGTGTGCAAGATGTGTTTGATAATCCTAAATCCTAGAGGAAACTCTCTTCCAAGTGTCACATTGAGTGATGATTGCCAAATGCCAAGAGAATGAGCTGGTGTTAGATGTGTGAATGTGGATCACCGATGATAGATCCGGTGGGATTGATGCTAGTGGGTAATGTAGCAATGGATTACTTGGCTTAGTGTAGTTGGATCTCCTCTATGGCAGTGCTAGTCTACAACTAGAATACATGCCAAAGCATCCAATGCAGTAAAATGAATTTTAGTTCATTCATTTTTATATGTTGGGTGCACTGCAAGGATTAAGAGGTGGTTCCAATGAGTATTGCATGATTTTGTCCTATGGAAAAGTCATAATGCAGATCTGAGGTGTTGAATGCATAGATAAGAATCTATCAATCATTTTTTTCTTTTTGAATTACCGCAAAATTCCTCTTGGATCAAAAGTTATGGCTCCTAGAAGGATGGACCAAACTTTGATCAAGGGGAGTGATCAAAATGATGAAGTGGCACAGTGGTGATGTGGAATTATGGGTCACATGCAGCTTACAACCTTGCTTGTGTAAAGGAAACTGTGCCTAGAAGGCACCCATGACATGGCATTGCCACATGGCCAATGACATGGCATTGCCATGTGGCCAATGACATGGCACTTAGGGCTGACTATGCAAGATAATGTGGCTAATGCTAATGTGGCACATGTTTATGTCAGTTGATGATGTCATTGATGATGCAGGGTGCCTATGTGGCCTCAATGATGTGGCAGGGGATAAGGCTCTCTGATTTGCCATGTGTCAGATGACTAGCCAAACCTTGGTGTGTCACGTGTTCAGACAACAACCAAGGCTGAGTTGAGACAAGGTACTAGAATCTAAATAATCATAGAATGATTGTCACATTGACATCTAGAAGAAATGAAACTTGAAAAATATTGGGTCACCAAAGTCCCCAATAATGAGCCCGGGTTAGGGTTTATCCCTATGCCCTAGAGGTATGGTGCAATTTACACCATCCTCAACAATTATATCCACTCCCTATTCTCACATCTGATCATCTGTATGTTGATACCATTTGAGAAAAAACCGCTAAGAAACTCAAAGTGGAGAGAAAAAAGAAGGAGAAGAGGAGGGCAAAAAGAGCCGAGGAGGCTAGATCCATTGCACCAAAGGAGGGCCATGGAAAAGTAAAGAAGAGCTGAGCAGTGGCATGCCAAAGCATCCCAAAAGGCATGGAAGATGCAACAAGCACAGTTTGAGGAGCAAATGGGGGGTGTCCTATGGAAGGTCTTCCCATACATATGGAGAGACAAGTCTCTTTGCATGTGTTTATTATAGACCACCGACTCATGGCTCATGCCCATTGACTTGAAACAATGAGGGCAAAGAGGGTACCACACAATCAATCGGCTGCAATGCCCCCCTTGCCTTTGAAATAGCTCTTTGGATGCTCTTTGAAAACTAATAAAGGTCCTTCATTTGCAAGAGTTTTGCAACCTTATGTTGCCCAAGAAACTATAAGATTTCTTTGGACTGCTATATGCTAATATGAAGCGATGAGAATCAACATATGGACAACAATATCTTAGTTTTGGAGAAAATAGCCATCCTTATGTTTCCAAGTCACATGTGAATTCTCTTTGGACTAGTAGTAATATGCTATAATTATTGCTCAATGTAAATTATATGAGTTTCTTAAAAGATGGGCTTTGAGGTCTTGTTTCAATTCTAGTAAATTTGATTACTAGAAAGCATGTGGAATAGGTTAGTAGCTACCAAAATTACTATCAATTAAGAATAAATTATTATGATTCTCTCCTCCATGCACTGCTCAATGTCTTGTTGCCCTCAAGTATGCTATTAGAACATGAATTTTTTGTCTCCCTTCTTTATGTTGTAGCATGTCGTTGATACCAACACTTGTTTTCTTTTTTGCATACCAGAGATGTCAAGAATGGCCACAAACTGCATAGACTTAATTGTCGTATTGATCACAACATGTCTTATCAGGTTTGGTATGTGAACTACCTCCCCTTCTTCAATCCCTTCGCTTGCTATATATGCTTACCCTTTTCTATTACATTTTAGCCCTCAAGTCTAGAGGCAGATTGTCTAAAAGCATTCAGAATTTGCCTACTTTCCACCTTGTTACCAAGTCCAAGTGAAGCCCATAGCTAAGCTAATGGTAATAGAGCTATCAATATTTAAGCTTATTGTGGTCAAGAATGGCCACAAACTGGATAGACTCAATTGTCATATTGATCACAACATGTCTTATCAGGTTTGGTATGTGAACTACCTCCCCTTCTTCAATCCCTTTGCTTGCTATATATGCTTACCCTTTTCTACTACATTTTAGCTTTCGAGTCTAGAGGCAGATGTTGGGGTAAAGGACAATGGCCAAGTCTATACCCCTTTGTACCATACATACATAATAAGAGCTTACCTTGATCTGGGTGAGTTAGCACCCACAATTTCAGTGTTCTGCCTTTCTTTGTTGCTCTCTGATTAGACCTCCTCTCCATCAACTAGTATCAGAGCTTGGTTGAGTGAAGCCAACAAGGAGACTGTAGCATTGCGGTGTTGCTATGCCAAGAGCCCGAACTTGTTGTGTGGAGTCTCCTACTGCCCGTGGGAGCTGTATTTTGAATATTAGCTCGTCTTTACTATTTCAACCATATATATCAGGTTGCCTCGACTGTTCTAGCAATCTATTGCCTTGTTTGAGCGGGGGAGAAGGAATATTATCCATCTACGGTCAAAAGTGACTTGCTACTTTGCAATTCTAGCCACTGGAAGTTGCTTTTTTGGGACTCGAAAGCAAAAACGTCTTTTGCTTGTGGCAGACTTTAGTTGATCAAAGGCGGCTGGTACATTCAGATTTCAGTTGGGTTTATGCCTTCAAGTTGATGCATATCAAGCCAAAGGTTGGCTGAAAGTGATTGCTTACAATTGATGCATTTTTGAGCATTTGTTTAGCTGAGAAAGTGACATAAGTGAGCAGTGTTTTTCTGAAGCTGTCTTGTATCCCAGGAAGGGATTATTTTTGTGAGTGCAATACTCTTCCCACTAAGGGAATTTTTTGGCCAATAATTTTTAGAATTATTGGGCTATTTCATTGGAGTTTATGCCTCATGCTTCAGGAAAAGTTGGTGATTGGCAGTTTGCAGTCTTGTGACAGCTAGAAAAAGTGAGCAGGTGGTTGTTTTCAGAAGTGAATATCAGAGAATCTATGAGGAATTGTCTTCTGAGTTGAACTAAGAAGTTTTAGTTTTTTGGACAATCTACAATCTTGTTTTTGAAAGCGTTTCAATTCAAGATTTAGAGAAAAAGTTATGATGCCCGGTATGCCCATGATTTACAATTTTGACAGTTTATGACAGCAGCTATAAAAAGTGAGTAGGGGCTTGCATTCAACAGTGAATATCAAAAAATCCATAATGAATTTGGACTTGTAGTAAACTAGAAGTTTGTAGATATATTGATTGTCTACAACTTTGGTGTTTACAGTAAAGGCAACCGAGTTACGGTTGGGAAGATATTGACAGTTTAAAACATGCCAAAACTATTGCAAACTGTTATTACAGCAGTAAAAGTTTGCAGGTGATGGTTTCCAACAGTAGATATAAGGAAATCTGTAAGGATTTTGGATTTGCTGTAAACTGAAAGTTGTAGAGTTTTCTACAAGCTACATTTTCTCAGTTTACATGTTTTGCATCGAGCTACTGTGCAAAAGCTATTGGCTAGTTTTGGGATGCCCTGAGGTCACTTACAGCATAACATGTATTTGTGACACTGACTGTGTGGCTGTTGTCATTGCAGTTGATATTTTTTGGGCTTGAGTTTAGTACATTGGTGCAGTGTATCCTGGTTGTTCTGTCATCCATTGTGATGGCTTTGGCATCAGAGAATGCATTATTTAACATTGAGAAGTTGGATGGCACAAACTTCCCCCATTGGAAGGAGCAAATCTACAGTGTTTTGGTGCAGAAGAAGCAAGTAAAGCCTATAAAAAGCAAAGGCATAAAGCCAGAGGATTGGGAAGATGATGAAGAGTGAAAGGAATTGGATGAGCTTGCATGCTCCACGATCATGCTCACACTTTCAAAATCGGTGTATTTCAATGTGAAAGATATTGTAGGTGGTGCCTATGGTGTTTGGACAAAGTTGCATGATCTTTATGAGAAGCAGAGTGCCGCTTGTCAAGTGTATTAGCTAAAGAAACTCATAGATCTTCACATGGACGAAGGGACTTCAATGTCTAGCCATTTAAATGAGTTTAACACAATTTTCAGTCAACTTTCGACTTAGAAAATTGCCTTTGATGACTCAGTTAAAGCAATGTTCTTATTGTCACCCTTCTTGAAAGTTGGTACACTTTTTGGACTGCTATAAGCAATTCAGCCCGTGCAGAAGGCTTGATAAGTAGTGATGTTGAGAGTAGCCTTCTCACTGAGGAGGTAAATAGAAAGAACAATGCTGGAACTAAAAGTTCAAGTGCTCTCAATGTGAGAGGGAGGTCATATTCTAGGGGGAAATACCATGACAGAAATACAAGCAAGTCTAGAAGCAAATCTAGAGGAAATTCCCATGCCAAAAAGGATTTGGAATGCTTCTATTGTGGGAAGAAAGGTCATTTCAAAAAGGATTGCTACAAATAGAAGAACGATAAAGGCAAAGGCAAAGCTAATGTGTAGCCCAAGAAGGAAGAGAAATCCACGGTCAACATAGAGGAAGTGAATGCCATAAGTAACAATAGTGACGAGGGTGACATTCTTTATGCCTCTATGTTTGAGCATGCTTTTCTTGTGACTAGTGATGATGCATTGTCACAAAATTGGATACTAGACTCAGGAGCATCT
The DNA here is from genome assembly GCF_047967505.1 of Dipteris shenzhenensis. Lineage (NCBI taxonomy): Eukaryota > Viridiplantae > Streptophyta > Polypodiopsida > Gleicheniales > Dipteridaceae > Dipteris > Dipteris shenzhenensis. The sequence continues at coordinate 1,335,410 of NC_141613.1, forward strand.
TTCCATGTCACTCCACATAGGGAGTGGTTTACCATTTATGATGCAGGAAGGAAAGGAACCGTGAGACTTGGAAATGATTATCCATGTGACATTGTTGGAGTGGGAGATATCCACTTGCCTCTTCCTAATGGTTCTACATTTGTACTCAAGAATGTTAGGCATGTTCCAAATCTGAAAAAGAGCTTGATAAGTACAAGACAGCTTGATGATGATGGCTATCATATGTTTTTTGGCAACAATAAATGGAAAATTAGCAAAGGGTCACTTGTGATTGCTATAGGTTTCAAACATGGAACATTGTACTCAATGCATGTGTCAGGTATAAGAGATAATGTAATCAATGTGACTGAGCAACCATCCGTCTCTTTGTGGCATCGTCAGTTGGGACACATGAGCATGATAGGAATGAAGATATTTTCTGGTTTGCAGTATGTTCCCGTGTTTAATTTTTGAGATTTTAGCATGTGTGAGAATTGCATGTATATGAAGCAAACACGGCCTTCACATAAAAAATCTTTGGGCAAGAAGAGGCTTGAACCATTGGAGTTAGTTCACAGTGATGTGTGTGGACCTATGTCTACTGTCTCATTGGGTGGTGCTTCTTACTTTGCTACTTTCATTGATGATGGTACACGAAAAGTGTGGGTCTATCCTCTTCGAAAGAAGAGTGATGCCTTTGATGCATTTCAAAAGTTCTTAGCATTTGTTGAAAATCAATCGGGCATGAAGCTCAAATGCTTGTGCACTAATAATGGATGAGAGTATACCTCTCATGCATTTAAGAATTTTTGTGAGCTACGTGGCATCAAGCGGGAGTTAACTACTCTTGAGAATTCTTCTCAGAATGGGGTTGCTGAGAAGATGAATGGAACTATTCAAGAAAGAAACATAAGCACGCTTTCTAATGCCGGTCTACCTCATGGCTTTTGGGCTGAGTCTATCAAGACAGCAGTACATCTTATCAATAGATTGCCTAGCAAGGCACTAGATGGGAAAGTGCCAGAGGAGGTTTGGTTAGGCAACCCACCATCTTATGGGAATCTTTGTGTATTTGGCTATGAAGCTTATGTTGATATCCCTAAGGAAAAATGCAGCAAGCTTGTCCAAAGTCAAGGAAGTGCATTTTTCTTGGATATGGTGATTCAGGCAAGATGGGATACCGATTGTGGGATCTAGAGGCCAAGAAGATAGTATGCAGCCATGATATTATCTTTAATGAGGACAAGATGCACAAGAAGCTAGAAAAGACTGTTGAGATATGCAGAGTGGTGTTTCAAGAGGATGGACAACCACCATATGAGAGGCATGCACAACCTATTCCACATGATGTAGGGCATGGACAGCCCATAGATCGTGAGGTGGGAGAGCAACATCTAGGTGGACAACCTCAAGTTATGCAAGAAAATCAGTTGGGGCAGCAAGATGCTCATGGTGAGCAAGTGTTGAGACGTTCCACTAGAGCCTCACGACCTCCACAGAGATATGCTCCATCTCTAGATTATGTCATGTTGATAGTTTATTTGCTCAAAGGAAAGCATGCATTGCCATGCAAATGGGTTTACAAGCTGAAGATGTCTCCAGTAGATGCATTGCCTAAATATAAGGCAAGGTTGGTAGCCAAGGGTTTTAAGCAGGAGAAGGGTATTGACTTTGATGAGATCTTTTCCCCAGTGGTGAAGATGACTACCCTTCATATAGTGCTTGCATTGGTTGCCAGAGAGGACATGGAGTTTGTCCAAATGGATGTAAAAATAGCTTTTCTACATGGAGATCTTCATGAGAACATCTATATGCAACAGCCAGAGGGGTTTGTTGTGCAGGGCAAAGAACAGACGGTATGCAAGCTTCAGAAAAGACTTTATCGGTGGAAGCAGGCTCCTAGAGACTGGTACCATAAGTTTGATGCATTTATGTGATCCCAAGGATACACACGGAGTGAGACAGATCATTGCCTCTACACAAAGAAGGCATTAGATGGCAGCATTCTTATTTTGATTTTATATGTTGATGACATGCTTATTGCTAGGAAATCTATTTTGGATGTGGATGCCTTGAAGAAAAGGTTGCATGAGACCTTTGACGTGAAGGATTTGGGTGATGCCAATCACATACTTGGCATGAGGATTGTTTGGGATAGGAACAAGAAACTCCTTTTCATTTGTCACAGAAAGAGTACATTAGCAAGGTACTTGAGCATTTCAATATGGAGAGGGGGAAGTCCATAAGTACTCCGTTGCCTCCATATGTGAAACTTAGCCAAGCAGACAGCTCTAAGTCAGATGAGGAGCAGGCTGAAATGGCAAAGATACCTTATGCATCCGTAGTATGAAGCTTGATGTATGCCATGGTTGCTACACGTCCAGATATTGCTTTTGTAGTTGGAGTTGTTAGCAGGTATATGGCAAATCCTGGCGAGAAGCATTGGGAGGCAGTGAAAGGTACCATGAGATACTTAAATGGTACAAAGAACATGTGCATTTTCTTTAGCAGGAAGGACACATCTGTTGTTGGATATGCAGATGCTGATTTTGCAGGGAATATAGACACCAGGAGGTCTACTACAGGATATGTTTTCTCATTCACTGGAGGTGTAGTTTCATGGGTCTCTCATTTGTAGCCATGTACAGCTTTGTCTACCACACTGAGGCAGAGTGTGTTGCAGCCATTGAGGCATGCAAGGAAGCTATATGGCTTACTCGTCTAGTGGGAGACTTGAGCATTGCAGGAAAGGTTCTAGTTTTGCAATGTGATAGTCAGAGTGCCATCCAGTTGGCACAGAATCATGTCTTCCATGCAAAGACAAAGCATATTGATGTGAAATATCACTTCATCAGAGAGGTGATTGAGGACAAGCGCATCCAGTTTGTCAAGGTTCACATAGATGAGAACCCTGCAGATCTTCTTACAAAGAGTCTTTCCTCAGAGCGGTTTGCACATTGCAGAGCATTGATGGGTGTCGGATGACATTAGGATGCCCATCTTCTCCCTTAAATGCGCATTGGCCTTTAAGTGGGAGGTTGTTGGGGTAAAGGCCAATGGCCTAGTCTATACCCCGTTGTACCATACATACATAATAAGAGCTTACCTTGATCTGGGTGAGTTAGCACCCATAATTTCGGTGTTCTTCCTTTCTTTGTTGCTCTCCGATAAGACTTCCTCTCCATCAGTAGATTGTCAAAAGCATTCAAAATTTGCCTACTTTCCACCTTGTTACCAAGTCCAAGTGAAGCCCATAGCTGAGTTGATGGTAATAGAGCTATCAATATCCAAGCTTATTGTGGTGCCAGTAGATATTTTGTTGGTTGCATTGATGCTTGTTGTTGTAGAGAAAAAGAGATGAATTGGCTAGGCCTATGTTGTATACAATCTTTAATTATCTCCAAAAGTTGCGAATGGCATTCAACGATGCTTTGCCTACCTATCTGTGGGAAGTGTGTGAGGGGGCAAAGAGTGAAAGGAAACCAGCGTGTAGGCTCCTTGTAGGCAGCATTTGAAGGGGGAGAGAGTAGCACAGTATTGGCTTGATATCGTGCAAGCTTTGTGGTGTGAGCAGGGGGCCGCCCATATCCGCCTAACCAAACAAGGGTTTTGCATTCAACTAAATAGCTAGCCTCACAATGCACCAATTGCCTCTAAAAGTAAATTGGGAGGTGACAGAAGCACCCTTCTCAAAATGTAGAGCCAAACATTGCAACAAACGATCAATCATTTGTGGAAGGAGGCCCTCATTTAAGGCGGCACAATACTGGCCTGCTTACCCTATTGGGAGAAGACTTTTTGGCCTACCCTAGGGTGTGAGCTTTAGTAAAGGGTTGTGTTGTTTGTCCTTAGGGTGAAGGGTTATGTTCTTTGGGAAAGGGAAAATGTGGTAATTAATAAAATCATTATTTACCTTTTTTTAATTGGTGTTTCTAGGTCTGCCAGCATGTTGTGGTCAGTGTGGCATTGATTTCCTCGAGACTTTGCATAGTTTTGGCAGATTTTGAAGCATGGTGCATGGTAATGAAATTGATAGTGCGATAGAATTTAGAGCATTTGCAAAGAATATTCTGCACTTCTTGCCAACTCCTTATTGGATGTTGACTCTGAATCTACTCATTTCTACTCTTCAAAGGCATTCCTATTGCCGCTGATGGATCATGATCCTCATCTTTTCCAATTCTAGGTTGTTGATAGACCACGCTCAACATCATGTGATTACATGTGCATAGCACTAACACATATAGAGTGCTATAAAGGAAAGGGTTAGATTCCCTAGCCCTAAACCTAAATGGGTTTGTATATATTCTACATTTTCAACTAAATTTAGTGTACAACTAGTCATTTGTGGTGTGCTCTCTAGTTGTGCCCTCTCTTCTCATTTCCACTCTTCTCCTCTCCCCTCTTCATATTTTGTCATGGTATCAAAGCATGGTTCTGCCTTATGCTGAGGCGCCATCCTTCTTGTGAGAGCAAGAGAGATCGATCGAGAGATTGAGAGACTGAGTATTCCATTCACTTCCATTGAGTGATAGAGAAAATTTCCATCCACACATTTCATGAGAGATAGAATTTTTGTCCAATTCATTTGAGAATTCCGTTCATTGCATTTCTTTCGTGAGAGATCTTGTAAGGTTTTGTGAGAGAGAAAGGTTCATTTCTGAGTCTGAGAGACTCTAAGGTTCTGTAAGGTTTCATTTCCTTGAGAGAGAGAGATATTTTCTAATTGTTCCAACGAAGGACCAACTCCAAAACCTTTGCACTACACACAACTGGCTTCTACGATTAGGCTCCAACGATAGCCATAGCCAATCTCTACCAAGCAGCTTCTAAGACTTAGAAGGCACTACTGGGGCTAGGTAGCTTGGATGGCATTAGAGTTAGAGAGGCTGCTGTGTTAAAGGTGCTGTTGCATTAGAAGGTACACCATCAGAGAGGCAAAAGGAGCGATGGAGCTCGAAAGCTATTGCACAGGGCCAGAGTCACCCTCATAGTGCTTGTGTTTCTTTAGCGGAGGTTCGATCGCCATAGCTCTCACCTCTTCTACCATCGACCAACCTCTCCACCATCAACCACAAAGCCAAGCCAACAGGCCAAAGAGATGGCTTACACCAGGCTCCTTCATAGCACATAGCCAACAGACGATTAACGCCCCACACTCACTAGCAAGCAGACAAATAGAGATGGAGCCCTTAATGATAGAACTCCAACACAAGCAACCTCTACAACCATAGCCAACAACCCACAGCCATGAAGAAATGACTCAGCTCCTATGCCTTCTCTGCCCATCTACACAGCATGAACTTCTGTGGCCTCTACAACTCCTAGGCCTCCACATGCTTTGCCACCTCCTTCATAGGCAGACATGGGCAACAGTAGACTTAGCCGACTGGGATGCCAGTAGCGCCTAGCTATGCAATTCTACCATGAGCCATCGACTTGCAATGCCTGCAAATCATCCACGATGGAACAGCGGCCTCCCACAACTCCATACTATGTAAACAATTCAACTGCAATCTGCTTCTCTAACACGTAGCCCCGCTCATGACTGGACAAAACTACACGAATGGTAGCGGAATCTCAAGATTTTGATGAGCCAACAAATGACATGTGGCACCTACCTTATCACCAAAGGGTAGCCAATTCTCTGAAACGTGGAAGTATTTTGACCAGGGGCTGAGTCACTCTAGACCGAGTATAGGAAGCCATGGGTCATTTTTTATGTGGATAGGGTTTGTTAATATCTTACCATGTGGCATCCACAAGCTTATCTACCACGTCCTCAAGGCAACACATGTTAGCCCCTTAGCTTACCTTATCTGCCATGTGGCAGTAGCCTACCACGCCAGTAGTCCAGATGTCACTACTACATCATCACTGACATCAACTACCACACCATCACTCCAGCTTGGTAGCCATGCCATCAATGCCACATCATCCTACCACATCACCCATGCCACATCATCAGCTGACTCATCACAACCATGTCATTTGTTGACCAATCAAAGTGACACATCATCCTTTGACCAGTCAACCTACCACCTCAGAAATGCCATGTGGCAGTCTCTTGCAAGCACACAGTCACTCTGCAGGCACACTTGGCACTGCATGTGAATCCTCTTGCCACCTCACTAGTGCTCTATAGGCACACCTCTCCACTTGACACTATTACAAGCACACAGTCACTCTACGAGCACACTTGGCACTGCATGTGAATCCTCTTGCCACCTCACTAGTGCTCTATAGGCACATCTCTCCACAGGCATTGTTACTGCATGTGACCCTGAGTGCCACATCATACATTGAGCACTTTGCACCCTTTTTTGCCCCTCCACATAGATCAAGTTGTATCTCTTGATCCAGGAAGAATTTGAAGGTGCTCCAAAAAGGAAAATCGCTCGCTTTTTTGTGCTCTACGTGCTTATCACATCACCATGCACATTTCGGTGCAAGTATCACTCATTTTTTAGTCTCACCAACAAATCAACTTCCTACACACACATCGGCCTCTACATCAACACATCTGATCCAGCACATAAAGCACATAAAAAGAACCAAAGAAAATAAATTATTTGTTGTTCTTTTATTGATCGACAATTGGTATAGATCTAGATTAGAGTATACTAGATCGCCATAGAGGAGACACTTTGAATTTCTCCAAGTTGCCAATCTAAGCCATGCCCAAAATTACCAATTAGTTCCTACTCTAAGTCGGTCCTTATGCTCACATATAGTTTCATACCATCACATTACATGAAACCCGGTGTTCATTAGTTTAGTGAGAAGACTTTAGAGTGTTTAGAGGCATTGTCGATTGATCAGTGGGCAGATAGCACATGATTTGATTTCACACACACACGCCATCATTGTAAAGCCTATTCGGCTATTTCATGGCATTGTGCACTTTATTTCAGCCTTGTAAAGCCTCTTGGCTATCCCGGCATCATTTGCCACAAGCCTTGTAATTCAGATTGGATTATATATTACAGTTCTACCTTCACCGACAGTTTAAATTTCACTTGCTACAGTTAATGTTTTTGTAGTTGATTCAGATAGTGATTTTCACGACATTTTGAGTATATTTCCTGCACCATGTCTACATCTAGCAACCTCAATATCGAGGCATCTGCTAAGCTAGACAACTCCAATTACGGCACATTGAAATATCGAATGGAGACCATTCTTATACTTCAAGACAAATGGGAGTATGTCAATGGATCTACACCTAGACTGTTGGATGGTCCATTCCTAGCAGTAGCTCTACTCCACCTATTGTTAGTGCACCAGCAGCGGGATCTCCAGCTACACTAGTAGTTTTTGCACCTATAGCAGATCTTGCCATTGCCCGAGCATAAGCATAATGGGACAAGAAAGATAAGTATGCATAACATATGATCAAGTAGAATGTGCAAGATGTCATGCTAGGAGAGCTCAACACCGTCACAACATCCAAAGAAGCATGGGATATGTTTGTAGCTCTCTATGAGTCCAAGAACAATTCTAGGATTCTCACACTGAGAAACCAGATCAACCAGAGTTTCTGCAATAGTAGCAAAACCAATCATGCTTACGTACTTAGGATCAAAGACTACAACAATCAACTCGCAGCAGCAGGAGAGACTATGAATCCAGTAGAAATGATTCAAGTCATCCTAAATGGACTAGGAGAGGGATACGAGAATCTAGTTTAGAGTATTGCCATTCAACAGCAAATTCCCACACTAGAAGAACTTCAGCCAGTCTTACTTATGGTGAAGAGCTCAAGACACAAGCCATTCATGCATGCAAAGGTCATTCTAATGATCAGGCATTCATAGCTTCAGAGAGAAGCAGAGGTAGGGTGGATAAAAGAATCACTCAATCCAAGAGCAATCTACTACCTTTTCATCCTTAGGGAGCCATAAAGCTTCTTCTTCCCTATTCTTTTCTTTTCCAGATCCCCTTCTTCATCAGAATAAATTTAGTTTTAGTCTGCCAAGTATGAAAACCCTCTCCCTCAAACTTATCTATCTTGGTTTTGGAGGCCATAGGAAAGGTCTTACCCACTAATATGGCAGTGTCTAGTCCCTTACAAAGATAAATCTTTCTCTTGGCCAATGGTTACAAATGTCTCAATTATTCAAGACAATCAAAGTCAAGAGAGTCAAACCAATGCTTTCCAAAGTCAAATACATGCTCGAAAAAAATCCCTCAATAAATTTCTTAGTTTGACTTGGCCAACTCTGTCAAACACAGTCAAACATCTAGAAAATAGTCAACCATGAGACAGTGAACTTGTAGGCCAAAATTGGAGTGATCAGAAGCGATTCAAGGAGGGCCTTTGGTACTAATTCAAAGCTCACACCCAGGCAAGAAGCCATGAAAAGGAATTGTGCCAATTCGGCAAGAATCGCATGGCATTGTATGAGGAAGATCAACTGTGTTTTGGTCGATTATTGCAGGCAGATTACTAGACCAAATGGGACCAAACTTCATCAACATGCTCCTTGTAGTGTTGCCCAATAGCGGCTAGAGCCATTTTATGAATGGTGGCTCCTACAAGGAGAATTGCATGAATTTTTTACGATTGGAAAACGTGTCGGCACAGGCAAATGAAGAAACTATTCCCTAGTTCCTCATAGCCAAGGATTTGCCCCAACATGAGAAAGCTTGGGCTCAGAGGGCATGGGAAATATCTCAAAGATGGAGGAGAACAAGCCTAAGAAAAATGTATGGGAAGAGAATGAAGAAAAGCTTCATTTGGGGAAGATGATGACATGGCACTCAACAAGGGCTCAAGGAGGGTGGACGTGGCTCTGATACCACATGATGGAATAACATGAAGGATTCAGCAAATGGAACAAAAGAGATGTTTATTCAAAAGAGGAGAGGCCCTTATAAGGGCAACTGATACAATGCATGTGCCCCAAAGGAGAGCATCTCCAAATCCACAAATCACTCCACTGATCTCTCAATCAAGCCTATGAATCTCTCAATCACACCTAATAGAACCTTCTACCGCCTAACATGGTCACACTAACCACCATGTGGTGACACACAAACTCACACAAACCTTGTACCCCTTGGTACACCCCATTACATCAATTTGTCCTTCAGAGATGCCCAATGTGTGGCTTGTGTAGAGTGAATGCTTCATAAGGTGTCATACCTCGTATCGGTTTGGTAGGAAGCCGATTAAGCAAGTAGTTTATAGTGGCTAATGCTTCTGCCCACCAGTATTGATTCGAAAGATGCCTCTCACTAAGCATTGCTCTAGCATTGTCTGCTAAAGTACCATTCTTCCTTTCAGCTCTTGCATTCTGTTGAGGAGTATCTACACAAGTGAATTGTCTTTGAATGCCATGACTTCTGCAAAAGTTCATGAATGTTGAAGACATGTATTCACGTCCTGTATCTAATCTCATGATTGTGATCTTTCTGCCTATCTGGTTTTCTACCATGGTTTTGAATTCTTGAAATTTGGAAAAGACTTCAGATTTCTCTTTCAGAAAGTAGACCTAACAATATCTACTATAGTCATCGATGAAAGTCAAGTAGTAAAGTGAACCATTGATGCTACGGCTGGGCATAAGAACATACATCTGTATGTATCAAATCAAGAATACCTCTTGCTTGAGAGGTGCTTGTCCCGAAATCGGCTTGCTTCTGTTTACTAAAGCAGCATGCTTCGCAAACTTTTCCAAGAAACTATAGCTTTTTAATCCCAATTGCCATATTCCAATTCATGAGATCTAGCAAGCTCTTGAAATTGACATGGCCATATCTCTTGTGCCATTTTGTAGATAGTAGCATTTGTTGTAATTGAGCTGACATGGCATGCATATCTGGTACTGTAGCTAGCATTCTGTACAAGCGTCCTTCCTTGAGTCCTTTTCCTACTAGCTAAAATCTTCTGGATTTTTTGTCTGTAATAGTGCATTCATCTCCGCCGAAGATGACTCGATAGCTGTGTTCCATCATTTGACCTACTGACAAGAGGTTCTTGCTAAACATAGAGTACATCTTTCACCAATCCTTTAGTACTAGTGAAATTGTTCATAGGGATAATGCATGTCCCTTGAACTGGATTTGGTGTATTATCTGCTATGTAGATGACATTCTTTTCACCTTCTAATGGTTTCATCTCTATGAACCATTCTTGATGATTTGTCATATGAGATGATGCATCGCTGTTGTCGATGTACCAAGGATCCTGATCTGCTTGGTCGACTTGATAGATGAAATCCTCTTTTGTATTGCAATCAGTTGTATGATCCCATCAACTGCTGCAAGGTCATTATCTCAAGAGATGTAATCTTTGATGAGGAATCAACATGGAAAACCTCAAACACATAGGGAATGGACGCACCAATTTCACAGTCATCTACAGAAAAGGTTGATGAAGAAGAGCTAGAATTGCCAAAAACACCCCAAGCAAAGCCACAATAGCTTAGACAGTCTACTAAGGAAATTAGACCACATGCCAGATTGACATATGTTGAGAAAGGAAAAGCAATTCAGGTTGCTCTTATAACTACCATCATGGCTACAAAATAACTAGTGTACTTCAAAGATGCAGTAGACAAGCTAGAATGGTAAACTGCTATGAATGAAGAAATGGATGTATAAGAATAATGCTTGGGAATTATGTGACCTTCTACCAAGAAAGAAGGCCATAGCAAACAAATGGGTATACAAAGTGAAGTATAATCTAGATGGAAGTATTCAAAGATACAAAGCCAGACTAGTTGCAAAAGGATTTGCACAGCAATATGGTCAAGATTATGATGAGACTTATGCTCCAGTAGCAAAGATGGATTCCATATGGTTCTTTATATCACTAGCGACACTCAACAGATGGAATGTGTACTAGCTCGATGTTAAGAATGCATTTCTCAATGGTTACCTAGATTAGGAAGTCTACATGCAACAACCAGCAAGTTTTGTTGAACCAAGAAAGGAGAATAAGGTTTGCCATCTGAAGAAAAGTCTCTACGGCTTAAAGCAAGTACCCAAAAGTTGGTACAACAGAATCGACAAGTATTTTGCTGATTTGGGATAGATGAAATCCAATGCAAATCATACTCTCTACTACAAAGTTCAAGGGGAACACATTACTATTGCACTTTTTTACGTAGATGATCTGATTGTGATCTGATTGTGACCGGGAAAAAGGATAGCTTCGTCAAGAAATTGAAACAAGACTTATCTGCAAAGTTTGACATGAAAGATCTTGAACTTATGCACTATTGTCTTGGTATTAAGTTCTGGAGAGATTCAGATAGCACCTTTATGAGTCAGCTCAAATATGTTGACAGTCTTCTGAAGAAGTTTCATATGGCAGATTGCAAGATTGCAACCACTCCAATGGAACAAAGTTTGAAACTTACAAAAGATTTAGAAAAGCCTACAGTTAATGAAAGGTACTTTAGGCATCTCATTGGATCTCTTATGTATCTCACTATCACATGGCTAGATATTTGTTATGCAGTAAGCTCACTAGCATATTATATGGCAAATCCAAAATAGTCTCTTTGGAATGCAACCAAAAGAGTCCTAAGATATATCAGAGGTACAAGTTTGGAATAGAATACAGAGGAAGTCATCCAAGGTTGCATGGATACTGTAACAGTGACTATGCCAGAGATCATGAGACGAGGAGATCCACACAGGGATATGCATTTTTCCCTGGGCAAGGTGCTATATCATGGTTGTCAAACAAACAGCCAACTGTTTCTTTGTCTTCAATTGAAGCAGAATATAGGGCACTCACTATAGGAGCATGTGAGGCTATATGGCTCAGAAGACTATTGTTAGAAACAGATTACTTTGATGAGTCCAAGCTAACAACAATATACTATGATAACCAATCGCTCAAGTGTTGGCCAAGGATCCAATATATCTCTTCAGGACAAAACACATTGATGTCAGAGAGCACTTCATCAGAGAAAGAGTGTTACTTGGTGACATCACACTGCAGCATTGTGATAGCTAAGAGAATGTTGTAGACATCTTTACCAAACCACTCGGTAAAGAGATTTTTGAGAATCACCGACAAGCTCTTGGTTTGATGCAGAGGAAGGACATTCCCATTAAAGGGGTGTGATGGATGTAATGTTCAGTCCTTCTTCGATTCCCCATAATCATCATCTTGAGGGAAGGCCTACTTCATGATGTTGATCTTGAGGGAAGGTGTTGAGAGACCACGCTCAACATCATATGATTACATGTGCATAGCACTAACACATATAGAGTACTATAAAGGAAAGGGTTAGATGCCCTAACCCTAACCCTAAATGGGTTTGTATCTACATTTAAAACTAAATCTAGTGTATAGTTAGTCATTTGTGGTGTGCTCTCTAGCTGTGCCCTCTCTCCTCATCTCCACTCTTCTCCTCTCCCGTCTTCATATTTTGTCATAGGTCTCATCTGCTTACAAGCCAGCTCCTCCTCTCTTCCTTTTGCATCGACATGAAGCGAGTTGAGGATCTCTAACTCTTTAGCCTCCACACTTCTTCGCCGCCACCAGACACTCTACCTACAAGATGCTACTAAAATGCTAACTCGACATCTAAAATTTCGGGATTATAGCGTCCCCAATCTTATGTCTACTTTCAAAATTGTGAGCCACCCTTCTTGTCCCCATGGTTGTATAGTGTCTCTAAGAAGCCTTTCGACCTCCTTCATAGCTTGATTCGTTCCCGAGACTAAGCTCTCAACCATTCGAAATGTCGTTGTACAAGAAGCATGGCCTTGGGAGGGTAGGTCTAATTGGAGATGCACGTTCCCAAGAAGCTAAACTCCAATTTTTAATTTCAAAAATTCATTTCTATTTGTTTCTTTTTATGATTGGTCCATGTTCTAGTGTTGTTTTCATCCCTAAAAATCCTCCATCCTTTTCTCTCCCCCCCCCCCCCTCTCTCTCTCTCTCTCTCTCTCATCTTCTTTTTCTCTATTTTGGATTTTGGGCAGGCCTTATGGATGATTTCAATCATTCATATTGTTATTAACAAGAGAGAATAGAACACATAATTCTTATGACGCTAACACATAATTCTTATGACGCTTAGAGCAAGTTCCCGCTATGGCATATATGCCAAGATATGCCAACGCTTGCTCATGCTTGCTCTGTTCCCATGAGGAGCAATGTGATCTCGATGCCAAAACTTGGCATTTTTGCGCCAAGCTGGAGAGCCAAAATTTTGCTCTCCACCCTAGCGTTGTAGGGCCAAGGCTCACTGTAGCTCTCACATTTGTTGTTCCAACCCAAATTAATGCCTTACGTGTTGTCTTGCTTCCTAATTTTATGCCTCACATGTTATCGCAGCCATGTGGGAACACCTTCCAATACTTTGCCTGGATTTGCCAACCTCCTAGCCTAGCCCAAGGCGGGAATGGGCTCTTAGTGCTCTCGAGGAACAGATTCGGTGGTATATTAATTGGCCTGCCCCCAATGGTAGGCCTTAGTAATCGTTTGCATTTTATACACTTATTTACTTATTTTTATGTCCACTTTTTCGTGGCTACTCTAATGGGTCTTCCGACTTCGTAAATTCACATCTACCTGACAACACATTTATCCGAACCTGAACCAATTGTGAATGACTCCTAATTTCTTGCACAAAATTCCTATCCATTAAACTTCCCGCCCTCCCTATGCTCCACCTCTCCTATCTCATCTCTCTCCTATTTAATTAATTTACTCCCCCTAGTACCTAATTAACCTAAGCTAATCTCTCCCAATTGTGTAATTAACCTAATTATCTAATTAACTTAAGCTAATCTCCCCCTTCCCTCCCTATGTGCCTCGCTCCCCTTCGGCTCCCTATGTGCCTTCCTCCCTCACCTCTCCCTTCCTTATGCTTCCTCACCTCTGCCTCCCTTCTCCCTCCCTGCATCTCTCGCTCCCTCCATCCCTGACCTCTCCCTTCCTTACACTCCCTCACCTCTACCTCCCTTCTCCTTCCATGCATCTCTTGCTCCCTCTGTCCCTGTCCTCCTTTCTTCCCTACACCTCTTGCTCAGTCCTAGCCCCTGCCTCCCTGTCCCTTTCTTTGCTCTTGGTTTCGTCTCCCCCCCCTTTCTCCCTCTCGTCTTCCGCATGTTACTTGCACTCCTCTAGATGGCATCGATCGTCCCCACCCTTTCTCCCTCTCGTCTCCCGCCTGAGCCAAAGAATCCTACCTAGTTGCTAATGAATTCAGTATTCATGCGGACTACTCAACGTCTATGATGCACAGTAATAGACTCTCGTCTCCTCCCTGTCTCTGCTCTATATACTTGCGGTCGAAAGGTTCTCGAATCAGGAAAGCTGGAACATTCGATTAAATTCACTTACACTTAGCTAATCACGAATCGTAATTAATATGTGCCCACTTGCTTATGTTAATCTTGCCCACTCGCCCCTCATCTAATTAATCCCCCAAATAAAACTCATTGAGGGCACTTACTCATTGGAGCACCATGTGAGTATTCTATTTCTATTGCATGTGGCATGAAATTCTCCATCTTTTTCTCCCCCTTTCTTTCTCTCTTCTTCTCTCTCTCTCTCCGGGGCAGGCCACATGAATGAAATTCATCTTGTTTAAGATAAAGAATACCATCTACATTCAACGTGGCCAGTTGCCCACCGCCACACCTCCATGTGCTGTCCATTTTCAAACGTTCTCTTTGGCATACCAGGGGGCCATTTGTGAATTATTCAATGCTCTGATGAACATTCGGCAACCCCCCTGCGAACAACTGTCCACGTTCTTTCTCAACTGGGCTTCATTGCTCTGCATCTCTAGACTCTAACTACTGCTCACGTTCTTGCTCGATTGGGCCAGTTGTGTCGATGCTCTGCAAATTCACCTTCCTTGTAGGCTGTAAGTTATAACTACTGCTCACGTTCTTTAATTGCCGATTTCTGCTTTTATCTCCAGCCTTCAGCCTCCAAGCCTACCAATAGAGCCCACGCCTTATCTGCAACGCCGTCCCGTCTTCACTACTAAGCCAGAGTCCAGAGCTCAACGATCCGTCTTCCCTTGAGCCCTTCACCTGCATTTTGCTGTTCTGTTCCTCCGGGATATGCCTCTCTGTTCTCTTCATGCCGTGACTATCCGTCTTAGCTTTCCGACGTTGAAGGTCACAGAACTCCCGACTCCGATCGCTTATTGAAACTCTGGTTAAAATGAGGTGCCGTCCCGTCTTGACTACTAAGCCAGAGTCCAGAGCTCAACGATCCGTCTTCATTTGAGCCCTTCACCTGCATTTTGCTCTTCTGTTCCTCTGGGATATGCCTCTCTGTTCTCTTCATGCTGTGACTATCCGTCTTATCATCCCGAAAGTCACAAAACTCCCGACTCCGATCGCTTATTGAAACTCTGGTTAAAATGAGGTGCTGCGGGTCTGTTGAGACGGCTTCGTCGTATCGAAGGCCGTCATCGTACCAAAGAATCGTTGGGCAGGACGATAGTCCTGCCGTTTTCTCGCGGCGCAGGATTGCGAAATTGGGTGGCAAGAGTGTCGAAGGGAACTCTGCGCACATCGGAAACAAACAGACGTCCTTGTCGGAAAGATTCCATCCTAGGAAACTAACGGAACTTGCAGCTAGAACCAGGAAAGAGATGAGGAAGGTTGGACTCGTGGATATTTTGTTGGGTTACCACACTCTTCTTCGGGTTTCCAGTAGTTCCATCACCAGGCGCAGGAAAGAACTCCATCCGACGATAGGATTCATCCAAAGTCGGGAGAGAGACAGTCGGCGAATGTCTCTTTTCTGAACTTTCGATTTTCCTGGGTTTCTTCTCCGTCTTTGGAACGAGTTGCTCGCTCCTTCCAGTATCTCAATGAGCTTTGGGCAACTGTATCAACGGCAATACTGAAGCTACGAGAACTCTTTGATAGGTTGCAAAAATGTGAGATTTGTAGCTACGAAAATCTGATAGGTTGCACACATGTGGGATTTGCGCTTCCGAATTGTAATCGGAAACGCTTTAATGAAGCTATTAATTGTTGTATCGTTAGATTCGTGTTTGTTGTCGGAGTAATTCGTATCCTTTATTCGACGTGAAACCTTTCGTGCCTGTGAGCTGCTTTGCGGATAAGGTTAAGGAATCACAACCACGCACATCGTGTCAATTCTAACTGAGTGAACTCCTCTCAAGCAATGGAGAGACAAAAAAACACGAAGAGACTAGCGTAGCGGAAACATAACTCTACAATCCACATAGTCGTTCACCATCATGTAAAGAGATGTTCGCTACACAATGCTTCTTCAAAGATTATTATCACTTGCTCATTCTTCAAACGTTGTTATCACTTGCTCATTATCACACACCATTAACCTACGGGCTAGAGACCCCCTCCTCTCGGTCTCAAGGTTGAGATCATAGATTACCTTTAATGAACTTTAATGCTTCAATGTTAAATCTCAATTTGTGAAAAACATTTACATATGCGTGCGCGTGCGCACACACACACCGTACATATTAAAGAATTTTCAGTTGTACAATAATTCAAAAGCCTTTCATTAAACCAAACTTCTAAAAGCCTTTCATTAATTTTCAATTGTACAATGATTCAAAAACATTTCATTAAACCAAACTTCAAAACACACACACACACATGCATTAAACCCTTCTTTAAGGAAATATAGACATAGATGCATCTCTCTCTCTACGTGTTTATGTGGCAATCTGCATATATATATATATACACAAATATATACAATCAAGTTTATGTATGCTCATTCCGTTTATGAAAGTGTGCATGTGCATAATTATATGTCTACACATGTACATGTGTATGCATGTCTATGTGTGCTCACACATCATGGTATATCTATGCACATGCACGTTGTTTTGATTTTTTATGCATGTGTTTTGATTGTTTGGGCATCTTTAAGTATGTGTGCCACTATCTAGATGTGCATGTGACTTGTGTTTATGTGTGTTCTCTCTCTCTCTCTCTCTCTCTCTCTCTGCCCTCACTACCTCATCCCCTTCAATGCTTTGATGATGAGGATGTTTCTCTCTCTCTCTCTCTCTCTCTCTCTCTCTCTCTCTCTCTCTCGGAGGGTGCACTACTTAGAAACCCTATGTATCACGTGCATTCAAGGGGTATTTAAAAACCCCCTCAACTAAAATTCTCCCCCCTATAAAAACATCCCTCTTTACCTATGAACTAAGTGATTTTTTTCTAAAGTTGAATTAAAAAACCCCTCTTGTTATTGTAAACCTGTTGAAATTTTCCAAAAAGTTAAATTAAAATACCCCTCCTTTTGAATGCACGTGGTACACTAAAAGTTTTTGGGGTGAACCCCCTGAGCTCTCTCTCTCTCTCTCTCTCTCTCTCAATCAATCAATCAAGTATGCTGACATGTGTAGTTCTCAAGTTGTGCGGATCAAATTTGATGCCAACTGCAATCATTCCTTTGCCAAACCATGCATGATGTAGCACCTACCTTAACTTCGTTGGGCATGCATATGTTAAGATCAACATATAGTTGGCATATTGGCAAGGGAATGAAAAATAGGGGTCCACTACACTGCACTCTCTCTCTCTCTCTCTCTCTCTCTATATATATATATATATATATATATACTTATTTTTTTCTCGCTCCCTCCCCCTCCCTCTCTCTCTCTCTCTCTCTCTCTATATATATATATATATATATATATATATACACACACTTATTTTTTTCTCGCTCCCTCCCTCCCCCCCTCTCTCTCTCTCTCGCTCTCTCTCTCTCTTTATCTATCTATCTATCTATCTATCTATCTATCTATATATATAATATATATAAATATATATTTGCTTATATATTTATATAAGTAGATAAATATAAATTTGTTTAAATATATATATATTTAAATATATTTGCTTATATATATGTATATATATATATATATATAGGTTTTTAATATTTATATTAATATAAATAAATATGTATATAATCTCTCTCTCTCTCTCTACTTCTATCTTTCTCTCTCTTTACATGTGCTACTTCATCGGCTCGGTGCATGCCATGTCACCATGTCCTCAAGTCGAATACTACCAATCTGTGCACTGCTGGTCTATAGTTAGTGTAGTGTAACCTCTATGTCATGCCGCCCATAATCTGCCACGTGGCATTTATAACCCTGCATGGTAGAGTCTCTGCTCGCAACCACATCATCTCTGCCCCTACCTGCAGTCTGACGCCCTGTGTGACCTGCACCTGCCAGCTGCCCCCCTGTGTAACAATGCATTCTCTATGGCATTTACTCCGCACCACCTCATTTGGGATTGCCTTTGCCGTATGGGGTCTAGCCACTTTGTTCGTGCGATGCCATGTGGCTCCCGAAAACTTCTTCCTCTCCCTCGAACATCGTCTCTCTTGTCAAGCTTCCATTGGACCTCCGTTTCATTGCCAAGCCTCCAACGAACCTCCATTCTTTCCTGTCTGGTATTAGCATCCTTTAGGAATAGAATAGATGTGCATGTCTATGTTTACGTGTGTGCATGTGTGTGTGTGTGCATGCGTGCACAATTGTGTATGTGTTTACATGCATAGGTTACTCTTGTTTTAATCATTTTATAAATATCTGGCAAATGTAGTTCCAAATCATGTATCCTTCATCCTACCTATGCAATTGATTGCACTTTGATTATGAATAAGGAACCTACCCTGAGTTCAGCAACACCATGTAGGCCATGTTGTGGCATCATGCTCAGATGCAAGATGTGGGATTAGACTGAGGGAATGATGATAGACATAGATTCATTTGTAGGAGCTCCTCGCCTAGATGCTTGCCAAATTCACTAAACCTGGCAACCTAGTGATCACCCTTCACATTACAGCCTCTCTATTGCATTTAATGCGCATTGAGATTCAAATCCTTTGTCCCTCATGACGATGTGGTAGTGCTTGTGGGTGAAGTTTCTTTTCGATTGAGTGCTTCTACGTATGAGATTGTGTTAATCACTATTCGGTTGGAAAGTTGTTAGAAAGAATGGAGGGAGAGAAAGGGGGCTGAGTGGAGGGGAGAGATAGGTCTCTCTCTCTCTCTCTCTCTCTCTCTTTCTCTCTCTCCATGACCCTCCTTGTCTCTGCCCATTCAAGATAAAAACTCTTAAGCACACATGTGGGAATTATGCAATACCATTTAAAATAAGGGTTGGTGTGTGTGTGCGTGGTTGGCTCGATGTTTCAAAAAAATCAAAGAGCTTCCTAGGTTTCAGACCATGCTTCCCGCTTCCTACTTTTATGCTACTATCATTGATGGAGTTGAGCAACACCATGGTACAGTTGAACAACACCACACTACCAAGGCCATTTCGAAAATTCAAAGAGTAGAGAGAAGGGCCCAATTTATTGATGAAATTTTTGCACTTTCATAGTCTATTCAATTGGAAGGTTGCTAGAAAGAATGGAGGGAGAGGAAGGGGGCTGAGTGGAGGGGAGATGTAGCTCTCTCTCTCTCTCTCTCTCTCTCTCTCTCTCTCTCTCTCTGTGCTCACTCACACACACACACACACACACACACACACACACACATATAAATATATTAATGTGTATATATAATATATTATATTATACAATAGATTAGATTATATAATATAAAATGTACATATTTAAATGCATGTATGTATAAAATAACCTCTCTAGACCCTGAGCTAGCAACTGCTGACATGACATGGCAATAGTCTGATCGTGAGCAGACAGGGGGGTGGCATGAGTAGACTGGAGCCGTGATGTGGCATCCCTTACCTCCGTCCTCTTGCACTCATGCCATCTCTACTCTAGGCACTACCCTTGAGGTGCCACATGGTGCTCTGTGCTCCAGTATATAGTATAATATAAATAATAAATATATGTATCTATATTTACATACTTATATATTGATATAGATGCAAACACACACACACATTTATTGATTTCATAAATATATAAATATATATTTCTATAATTTATATAAATAGCCTCTCTCTCTCTCTCATGTATGTACTTATGTAGTATATAAATATTTTTCAACATATAATATATAATATTGTATAAATAATATATATATTTATTTATACTTTATTGATATATACATATATAAATAAAATATTATATATGTATGTATGTATACACACACACACACACTCCTCTCTCTCTCTCTCTCATGTATGTATGTAGTGTGTGTGTGTATATATATATATAATATAAAATATAATATTTTATAAATAATATAGAGATATATTTATTTATTTATTGATATATATATATAATCTATAAAAATATAAATATAAATATTTGTTAAATACCTCCCCCTCTCTTTCTCTCTCCGTCTTCTCTCTCTACTTGTCTGTCTCTTCTCTACTGGCCCCTTGGCCCTCTTTGCTCTTCTCCCTAACTACTTCTCTCTCTCTCTCTCTCTCTATATATATATATATATATTGGTGCCTTCTCTCTCTCTCTCTCTCTCTCTCTCTCTCTACTTGGCCCCTGCACCTGCACACTCTTCTGGCACATTGCCTAGTGTTGCGATGCCATGTGGCATGTGACATGCCCTCATTTCCTTAGCTTCGTACACTGTCCTCTACCACCCGTGCGGGCTAACACGTTGTCCATGCCAACTGACGTAGTTTAGAGGAGACTGCAGGAAGCACTAGAGGTCATTCACTACAAGCTGACGTGGCACATGACACATGTGATGCTGAGACGTGGTGTGAGCATAGGCAAAAGCCCTGAAATGTTCATGCTGAACATCTGCGCAAATTGCATGTACTTCTGTAATCTATTCTCTCCTATGACGTGGTGTCTCCTAGACATCTGTTCTCTCTCAGTCTCATCACTGCTCTATGCACTCCCATGAGGTGCCATGTGATGCCCTATCCTCAAGAGCTGCTCCGAACCTCCCTCCCCCTCTGTCGAACCTCTACATTTCTTCCCCAAACCTCCAGAAATCCTCCGTGCCAGGTCTGGTATTAAGCACCTTAAGGAATATAAGAGAAGGATATCTCAAACATTGGAGCATTCCATAGTCTGGATACTTGTTTTTAAATAATAAAAAAGGAAAACAAGATGAATGCTCATAAAGCATTCATAAGGTCTGCCTCAGATGTGTAGCTTGGAAAAGAGAGAGAGAGAGAGAGAGTGAGAGAGAGAGAGAGAGAGAGAGAGAGAGAGAGAGAACTTGGATGTATAGCAAGGAGAAGAGGGGGAGAGAGGGAGAGAGGGGGGGCAGGGGGGGGCGGGGGGGTCTTGCCTTGAAATAGAAAGAGAGAAAGAGGGAGGAATAAGTGGAGATCACATGCCCTCAATCAATCATAAAAAACAAAAAACAAGCAAGTGTACCAATAAACAATTCACGAATACAAACTTTAAAAAATTCAGAATTTTTTCCATCTCCAAGACGAACCTTCACTAAGGCCTACCTAGAGGTAGGCCAAAACTAGAGCTTGGAGAGTGAGTTTATGTAGAACCATGGAAGTACCTCATGGAAATGGAGCTAAGGAAAAGAAAGATACCCTTCCTATGTTGAGCCCTTTGGGCTCTAAGACCATGGTGATTCATAGCGCTACAAGATCATTGGGGAGAAAGAAAGCTTTGTCACTTACCCTAATAAAAAATATAAGTTTATGCTTCTTGTAGGTTCTTCTCATGCTCTTTCTCCTCCTCCTCCTCCTCCTCCTTCTATTAAGAAAAACAAGAAGAGAGATATAGAAAGCAACCAGGAGGGAGCAACAGTCTCCACAATCAACTCATATTCACCCCACACAATACAATTGAACACTACTAAGGTCACACCCATACATAGTAGATAAGACTTAAGTATGGTTGAGTCAGTGTGACTCACCTTATTCACCTACTCACACAACAGGAACAATAACCGAGAGCTTGATTCCCAACACTCCCCCTCAAGCTCAAGTAGGGAGCATATCACCAAGTAGCTCTCTAAAGCATGTAAACTTATCTCTACCCAATGACTTGGTAAAGATATCTGCAACATGATCTTCAGTCTTCACATTATGAGATCAATCTTCTTTGATAACACCATCTCTCTGATGAAATGGTAGCGTACCTCAATATGCTTAGTTCTAGCATGATAAACCGGTACTTGCCAACTGCACACTACTCATGTTATCACAATAAAGTCTGACTGGTTTTTCCACATGCAGTCCCAAATCCTGCAAAAGTTTCTGAAGCCAAGAAATCTCACATGCAGCTAATGCTGCACCTCTATACTCTGCTTCTGTACTAGACAATGCCACTGTGGGTTGCTTTTTTCTACTCTAGCTAACCACTGCACTACCAAGGCTGAATGCATAACCACTGGTGGATCTCCTGTCATAGGCACATCCTGCCCAATCTGCATCTGTGTATCCAACCAGTTCTATATCCTTTCCATACTCATAAAAGAGTCCATACTGATATGTTGCCTTGACATAGCGCATAATCCGTCTCACTACATCCAAGTGAGGCTTCCGTGGCTTCTGCATAAACTGACTAATGAGTCCCATAGCATATATTAAATTAGGCCTGGTAATAGTCAGATAAATCAAGCTTCCAACCATCTGCCTATACATGGTAATGTCATCAATCTCAGCTCTAGAATCAGCCATCATCTTCAAGTTTTGATCCAAGGGGATATCCATTGGTTTGCATTCCTTCATGCCAAACCTCTCTAGCATTTCAAGGCACACTGCCTCTGCATAAGCCAAATGCCATCAGGTGTTCTCAACACCTCTATGCCAAGAAATAACTTCAAGTCCCCTAGATCCTTCATATCAAACTCCATTTTTAGCTTGCTCTTAATTTCAGCAATGCCAGCATCATCACTAGCAGTCAGAATCAGAATTTCAACATAAATCACAATCACAACATATCCAGCAATTGTCTTCTTTGTGAACAGTGAATGATCAGCCTTCCCAACTGCAAAACCAAGCTCCTGTAGGTATCTACTGATCCTTTCATTCCATGCTCTAGGTGCTTGCTTCAACCCATAGAGAGCTTTCTTCAACCTGCAAACATAGTTGGGATAGTCAGGGTGCACATAACCCTCGGGCTGAACCATATAGACTTCCTCCAACAAGTCGCCATTTAGGAAAGCATTCTTGACATCCATCTGCTGCAATTTCTAGCCATTTGCAGTAGCCAATGCTATGACAGTTCTCACAGTTGCCATCTTGGCAATAGGGCTGAAAGTTTCCTCATAATCTAACCCATACTGCTATGCATACCCTTTGGCAACCAGCCTTGCTTTATACCTTTCCACTTATCCATCAGACTTGCATTTTACTTTGTAGACCCATTTGCAACCAATAGGATTCTTGCCTTTAGGCAACTACACCAAATCCCAAGTTTGATTAGTGGTAAGAGCATCCATCTCCTCATCCATGGCATTCCGCCAATGACCATGTTGCATAGCCTCACTAAAGATAGTTGGCTCAGTATGTCCCATAACTTTTGTTATATATGCATAAAGCCGAGTAGCATAACCACTATAAGTTAACCTGTCAACAGGATACCTGACTCTCTGTGACCTTCTCACTGGAGTGCCTAATTCTCCTCGTTCATGAGGAGGTATGTACCTGCTTCCCTTGACTCCAGGTGTAGACACAAATGGTATACCCGGCTCACTATCCAAACTGTCACTACATGACGAATCATAGCCACAATTTGATGGCCCAGGGACATCATTTTCAGCTTGCAAAAGCACCTCAACAACCTTGGCTTTCCCTTTATCTCTCCCCCTCACTGACATAGCAGTGTTAATGGAATTGTGTAACCTGCTAGACTGTAGTAGAACCAGTAGATGTAGGCCCAGATATGGAAGTACTAATTTGCTGATTTTTATCATATGCATGACCTGCAGATGCATCATTTGGAATAGCCACTTTTGGCTTACCATACCAAGATTCCAACTCATCAAAAGCAACATCCCGACTAGTCTTCTTGATCGATGGGTTGTAGCATTTGTAACCCTTCCGGTTTTGTGCATAGCCAATAAACACACATCTTTCAACTTTGGGATCCAACTTCCATCTCTTTTCATCTAGTATATGCACATATGCTAAGCTGCCAAACACTTTTAAATGACTGACATTAGGCTTTTGTGGATACAATTTCTCATATGGTGTGAGCATATAAATGCTAGCAGTAGGAGTGCGATTCAGCACATACACTATAGTTGCAAGTGCTTCTGCCCAATAATAATCAGGTAAGTTCTTTTCATTCAACATGGCTCTACCAGATGAACAAATCACCCCATTCTTACATTCAGTCACTCCATTTCGCTGTAGTATATATGGGCATGTAAGCTCCCGTCTAATCCCATGATAGGCCAAGAAGTCATCAAATTCATTTGACAGATATTTACCTCCATTATCTGATCTCAAGCATGTGATATATGACCCAAACTCCTTTTCAACATGTTGCTTGAAATGCTTGAAGGCAGGCAGGAGCTCATCCTTATGTTTCAAAAAATACAGCCATGTATACCGGCTGAAATCATCAATAAATGTGACATAATATGATGAACCTCCCATCGAGGTAGTCTGAGCTAGACCCCAGACATCAAAGTGAATCAATTGCAAAGGTCTAATACTCTCCCATAAATGCTAAGTGAATGGCAATCTTCATTGTTTTCCAAACTGGCATGCAGGACAAACATGCTCCAAAGCATTATACTTGAACTTTGGCAAGCCATCGACAATGTCTCTTTGTTGCATATTTTTCAGCTTTTGAATATTAATATGATCAATGCGTTTGTGCCAAATTTTCAAATCAGACACAACACCCGTACCATGGGTAAACATGGTAGCCTTTAGTTCCGGCATGCCTGCATCTAAAGTAAACATTCTTCCTTGCCTTGCCCCTTTCGCAATCAACTTGTAGCCATTACCAAACTCCTTAATGAAGCATCCATCCTTATTAAATTGGACTTGCAAGTTCTACTCAGCCATTTGTCCAACAGACAACAAGTTCTTGGTGATCGAAGGAACATGCAACACTTCACGCAGCTTCTTGGTCTGACCATCATGCATCACTAGAGGCACAACACCCTTGTGTGTGATGTCATGCTGTGTATCATCTCCTGTGCAAACATAACCATGCACACCAGGAGTCATCTCATCAAACCACTCTCGATGTGGTGTCATGTGATTAGATGCTCTTGAATCAATAAACCATATATCATCCAAGCCACCATCAGTAGGCTTATGATCCTGCACATGCATCATAGCAAATAGCTGATCTGAGGATGTCTCATGCGCATGACTAGAAGAGGAAAAATGACCATGCTGATTTGCCTTTCCTCTTTGATTTGCTTGCTTCTTAAAACAATCTCTGGCAATATGGCCAACCTTGCCACAGTAATGACACATCTTATCACTATTAGGATTATGCACTGTTTGTTGCGGTTACTGCCAAGTACCTCTACCATGAGAAGCACCTCTCCCCCTACCTCTAAAGGCTCCACCTTCTCTCTGAGGTGACTGACTAGGGGTTTTAGGGACATGCCTGTCATCACCTCTACCACGGAATGAACCTCTGTGTCATCCACCACGGCCTCTCTGATCAGAGTAGAACACTGCATCACTATTCCTTGAGCTACTGCCATTGGTATTCAGCCCAAGCTTCACTTCCTCATGGATCAAAAGAGCAACCGGCTCATTGAAATCCAGCATATTCTATCTCAGAGAAATATATTCGGGACTAAGTCCATTAAGAGTGATTGCAACCATGTCATCATCATCCATAGGCGCATCAACAGAGGCCAATTGATCAGCTATAGTTTTGATATCAGTTTCCTGTATCGTCGTTCTCCCCTTCTTGATATATTGTTAAATTTATGTTTCAACTGTATCTTTCTAGCACTCGTTGTGGTGCCATAATACCTCGTCAAGATATGCCAGGCATTCTTGGGGGATGTGCAACTCATAATCTGCATGACCATGGCATCTGAAATACAAAGAGAAAGCCAGTGTAGCACCTTCCGTGCTCTCTCTAGCCACTTTGCTACTTTCCGTGTATCACTGGCAAGGCATAGCATCTCTCAAGCTACTTGACATTAACATCCAACCATTGGGCATCCAAATACCATCACATATATCCATGAACATTGCAATATCATGCCTGCAACTGCATCTAACAATTTGCCAGTAAGTTGTAAACTGTGACTTTTCTTGATTTTCCCAAGCTCATAACTTTTGACAATTAATCCAAATGAGCTTGCTTCCAAAAGCAAAGGTCAGAGCTTGTATACTTGCCTCCAACTTGTCAGTTTAGACCAGCATCCAAATCCACACAGTTTGAGAAATAAACAGTTCGGAAAATGACAATTTGATCACTTTTGAACAAAAAAACAATAGCATCACTTTTTGTGTTTGGAGGAACACAGGAGTCCTAGTAGCTCAGAGAGAGACAGACTCCACAAAAATGATGTATGTGTTAGATATCAATGCTCCACTCTCGTGTAACTATGCGAGAACCAGCTAACTCTACTTGTAAGCCCCCCATATGAGGAGAAGGCATTTGAGTAGCTCAGTTATCCGGTAGGTCCTGGTTTGGACACCAGATGGGGGCCATGTGTGGCCTGATGGCTGGACGGAGTTGGCACACTACCAACTAGGCTACATGCAAGCGTAGGAAGGCATCCCATGACTGACTGCACTGAGGGTAGATGGAGCATTTTTTGGGGCAGCCCACTCTCGGGTTGCGGGGCCCGTTTGGAGCCCCAGATGATCCCGGATGGCTCAAATGGAAAACCGTAGGTTAGTTGCTCTATTTTACGCTACAGTTCTATCGTGTGGTTAGTGGCTTATTTCGGGACCGACCCCCAATCAACCGTTTTGGGCGGACTGGGTCGGTCACCCAATTAGGTCTAACCGACTACGACTAGTGGCTATATAAGAGCAAGCCCGTGTAGCCCATTTCATCACTGGCTATAGCAACCCTGATTCCTTAGCATCTAGCCTCCGTCCTCTACTGTTTCCAGCATGCCATCGAAGCTCCTCACACAGGAGCGCACGATTGGGAGGCAACGCCATCTATTGTATCAGTTCTACAGTAATCAAATATTTGATTCTCCATACTATCTGCTTTTCTCTCTTGCGTACAAGATCCTGTTATCTATTGAGCACAGACCTATTGTTTTCTTACATGGTATCAGAGCCTGGACTCTAGCAAGAAGATTTGGTAGTGTGTTTCTGTTTGCGAGCAGATTTTGAGAGATGGCCCAGCTTGCAAGACTGCGAATCCCACCATTCGGCAAAAGCAGAAAGTTGGACGGCACTAACTATCCACTATGGAAGTTCAAGATGAAGACCATCCTAAGTGCATATGAGCTTTGGGATACTGCTACTGGGGTGGACGTGAAGCCGGTTGCGAGACCGGATCTAGCCAATGCATGAAAACAGATAGTACCAACTGCGGATGAGAAGAAATGCAGATGCGCTGTGTTCTATTGTTTGCAATGTAAGTGATTCCATCATGGCGTTAATTCAACATGTCACCACAGTGGAGGAGGCATGGGTGGTCTTGAAAAATCAGTATGAGACCACGAATCAGACGCGGATTCAGAATTTGGAGACTCAACTCACGAATGAGAAATTGTCTGAGTTTGAAGCGGTAGAGAAGTTCATCACCAGGGTGAAGAATCTGCGCGATTAGATGATTGCGATTCGCATCACCATCACCAACGAGAATCTAGCACGAAGGTGCATACTGATTCTTCCACCAAATTACGACGGTCTTGTTACGGCGCTCAATACACAGAACAGAAATCTGCCCTCAACTTTGAGGATTTCAGTGTAATGCTTCTGGAGGAGGAGATGCGTTAAAAGACAAGGACAGGAGAAGATTCGGCTTTCTATGGTGGATCAAAGAAAGGTAAGGGTAAGGACTTTGGTAACCCATCTTCTTCTGATGATAAAAAGAAAAAGAAGAAGATCAAGTGCTTCTATTGCAACAAGGCAGGGCACAAGCAGAATGAGTGCCGAAAGAAGATTGCGGATGAGAAGAATGGAGTAAAGAAAGAGTCCAGCAACAGCGCACAGGCAGTACCAGTAGAGCTATTCGTAGCAATTGAGGAGATTTGCACGGAGGCAGTTCATGTACCTATGGATGAACCTTGGATTATTGATAGTGGTGCATCATGCCACATGACCAATCGGAAGGATTGGTACACCTCTCTATAGCCGGTAGGGAATGACATCCTGGTAGCAGTCAGCAATGATGCAAAATGTCCAGCAAAAGGAAAAGGTACGATTGCTCTCAAGTCAAATGGAGTTGTAAAACAGTTGTCCGATGTTCTTTATGTGCCAGATATCAAGAGGAACTTGTTGTCCATTTTTGCGATCACGGATCAGGACCTCAAAGTTCACTTCGATAAGAATGGCACATAGATTTTGGATCTTCAAGGGAAGGTCGTTGGTAAAGGTACATGGCGCAACAACATCTACGAACTCTCAGCTTTCAATGCTCGAGCCGATGTGAAGAACACTAAGCTGTGGTATGAGAGGTTTGGTCATCTAAACCTTAGTTCTTTAAAGGAGATGCATAAAAGTGGAATGATTGCAGACCTACCGTAAATTACAGATCTGCCCGATGTATGTGAAGCTTGCATGATGGGCAAGCAGCATCGGCAGCCCTTTCCTAAAGAGGCCAGCAGGGCAAAGGCTCCTCTAGAGCTCGTTCACACGGACCTTTGCGGAAAGATGGAGACGGAAGCTTTGGGTGGTTCCTACTACTTCATGATGCTGATCGACGACTATAGTAGAAGGATATGGATATACTTCCTGAAGACTAAAGACGAGCATTTTAGTAAGTTCAAGGAATGGCATGTAATGGTTAAGAAAGAAATGGGGAGGAAGGTGAAGAAATTGAGATCAGGTAGAGGTGGAGAGTTCACATCAACTGAATTCGAAAGTTACTGCAAAGGTCATGGGATCAATAGGCAAAAACCCCCGCCACATAAATCACATCAAAATGGAGTAGCAGAATGCAAGATGCGTGTCATCTGCAAAATGGGAAGGAGTATGATGAAAGGGAAAGATTTGCCAAAGACTTTCTGGGCTGAAGCATGTAACACTATAGTTTACATTCTGAATCGTAGCTACACGAAGGTTGTGAACGGGATGACTCCACTGCAAGCCTTTTCTGGTAAGAAACCCTCAGTTGCACATTTCAGAGTTTTTGGATGTGACTATTTTGTGCATGTCCCTGATGCTAACAGGACCAAATGGGAACCCAAGAGCCGGAAGTGTATTTTCTTGGGCTACAGTGAAGAGGCAAAGGGTTACCGTCTCTATAACCCTGTTACCAAGAAGGTAATAGTAAGTTGTGATGTGCTCTTCTCAGAACAGCCGCATCAATTGGAGGAGGATGCTTCCTTCCCAGACAATCAGGACCAGGATATCCATCCTGTACAACCACCAACATCAGACCGAACTCCCCCAATGGTGCTTGGGAGGATTCAAGATAAAGAAGAGGAAGAAGAGCCTACAGAAACACAATGGCAACGGCAACGGCCATTCCCGAAGTGGGTAAAGCAGCTTTTGGATGGCAGAGAACCTCCAGCCATTGAGGAGGAACCATCCAAACACTACCGGTCCAAGAGATTAGAGGAGCAAAGAAGGGTGCAGGAACACTTGGTCAACTATGCTTTGATGACAGAGGTGATTTGTGCTGATGAACCTAAGTGTCTTGAAGAGGCACAGGGTGATGATAGGTGGATGCAGGCTGTGTAGCCGGAGTATGGCTCCATAATGAAGAACAACACTTGGGACCTTGTGGATCGACCACCAAAACGCAAGGTAATCAGCACCAAGTGGGTGTACAAGACTAAGTACAAGTCCGACGGCACGTTGGATAAGTACAAGGCTCGGCTCGTGGCAAAAGGATTTGCACAAGTACATGGTTTTGATTATCAAGATACTTTTGCTCCCACAGCTCGACTAACCACAATTCGCAGTGTTTGGGCTTTAGCTGCCCAGGGAAGTTGGCTCGTGTTTCAAATGGATGTAAAATCCACCTTTCTGAATGGAGATCTCAAGGAGGAGGTATACATGGAACAACCACCAGGTCTTGAGATCCCCGGTTCAGAAGGTAAAGTTTGTAAACTAAAGAAGGCACTTTACAGGCTGAAACAGGTCCCACGAGCATGGTACCAGCGGATTGATGCCTACTTTCTACAAAACGGGTTCAGGAGGAGCCCATCTGATGCAAATTTGTATATATTCAGAGAAGGAGGCAGGTGTATGATCGTGGTTCTTTCTGTGGATGACCTTGTCATAACAGGGAACCATGAAGAGAAGATCTCGCAGACAAAGCATTTGCTAGGAAGAGAGTTTTTAATGACAGACCTCGGACTGATGCATTTCTGTTTGGGGATTGAAGTTTGGCAAGAGCCAAAATAGATCTTCATCTCACAGCTAAAGTAAGCTGGGGAGATATTGAAGGCATTTGGCATGGCTGAGTGCAAGACAGTTGGCACCATTATGGAGGTTGACGTGAAGCTCTCAAACGAGGATTCATCACCATTGGTGGATGAAGCGAAGTACAGAAGGCTTGTGGGTAGTTTGATTTACTTGTGCAACACGCGGCCGGACATCAGCTTTGCGACTGGTGTACTAAGCAGGTTTTCCAATAAGCCCCGGGAGAACCATTGGAGGACAGGGATGCGGGTGCTGAAATACATCAAAGGCACACTTGAAAGGCACACTTGATTATGGCATCACCTATACCAAGGGCAACATCTTGACTAGATTTCGTGACTCGGATTGGGCAGGAGACGTGGACATCAGGAGATTAATGACAGGTTACTGTTTCTCACTTGGATCTGGAGCTGTCATGGGTCAGCAAGAAGCAACCTACAGTTGCTCTTTCTTCTACTGAGGCTGACTACAAATTAGCATGCTTTGCTTCTTGCAAGGCAGTATGGTTGAGGAGGATTTTAGGGGACATGGGTGCAGTGCAGAACAAGCCTACGTAGTTATCATGTGACAATCAGAGTTGCATGGCGATTGCAAAGAACCATGTGTTCCACGCTCGCACAAAACACATTAAGATTCAATATCACTTTGTACGCGAGCTCATCATGGATGAAGAGGTCAACTTGGTGTACTGTTCGACTACAGAGAATGCTGCGGACATCTTCATGAAGGCTCTTAGAAGAGACTTGTTGGAGAGGCATCTTCATTGACTTGGCATTAGGCCAAAAAAGTAAGTTCACTTGCAGGTGGACATTGAGGGGGGGTGTTAGATATCAATGCTCCACTCTCATGTAACTGTGTGGGAACCGGCTAACTCTACTTGTAAGCCCCCCATATGAGGAGAAGGCATTTCAGTAGCTCGGTTATCCAGTAGGTCCTGGTTTGGACACCAGATGGGAGCCATGTGTGGCCTGATGGCTGGACGGAGTTGGCACACTGCCAACTAGGCTACATGCAAGTGCGGGAAGGCACCCCATGACTGACCGCATTGAGGGTAGATGGAGCATTTCCCGAGGCAACCCACTCTCAGGTTGCGGGGCCCGTTTGGAGCCCCAGATGATCCCGAATGGCTCTGGGCCAAATGGTTCTATCGTGTGTGGTCGGTGGCCTATTTCGGGACCGACCCCCAGTCGACCATTTTGGGCAGACTGGGTCGGTCACCCAATTGGGTCTAATCGACTACGACTAGTGGCTATATAAGAGCAAGCCCGTGAAGCCCATTTCATCATTGGCTATAGCAACCCTGATTCCTTAGCATCTAGCCTCCGTCCTCTACAGTTTCCAACATGCCATCGAAGCTCCTCACATAGGAGTGCACGGTTGGGAGGCACCGCCATCTATTGTATCAGTTCTACAGTAATCAAATTTTTGATTCTCCATACTATTTGCATTTCTCTCTTGTGTACTAGATCCTGTTATCTGTTGAGCACAGACGTTGTATTGTAGCAAACCTTTGGGGTGCTGGAAAAAGGAAGAAAGCAAGTCGTATATCACTTTTGAAGTCTCTAAATGCTGTCTAAGAGCAAAAAAAACGAGATCTACAGTATGAGGATGTAGCAAACCTTTGGGGTGCTGGAAAAAGGAAGAAAGCAAGTCGTATATCACTTTTGAAGTCTCTAAATGCTGTCAAAGAGCAAAAAAAACGAGATCTACAAGCTGAAGGTTCTCCTCACTTGACAGGAGATGTAGGAGAGTTTTTTGTTTTTCAGCCACAAACAACCTCCAGAGAGCTGGGCGATGAGATTTGGAGAGACATTTCACAAACAACCTCTAGAGCTGGGCAATGAGATTTCGAGAGACGTTTTTGCTTCTTACTGCTGTATATACCTCTTGCTTGGCTCAAACCAAGTAGTAGTTGTCCAGAAAAAGAGATCAGCCCCATTCTGTCACACCCAAATAGTAAAAACGAGTTGTATTTTGTCAAAATACATCTTCCACGAGCAACCTATGGGTAATAGCAATCTCCCCTTAGCAAGAAGACATCAATTGGATAGCTACCAAGCCAAACAGAAGCTAGAGATTGCTACTTCAGTCCCAAAAACGAGATCTTTTCTCATCACTTCGAAGCTTCAGAGTAGGAGAAGCACTCTCGCAAGATTTCACAAGCAGTGGGCAACCAGAAGGCAAGGAACGGTAGCTCTGATACCATATTAAGAAAAACAAGAAGAGAGATATAAAAAGCAACTAGGAGGGAGCAACAGTCTCCTCCACAATGAGCTCATATTCACCCCATACAATACAATTGAACACTACTAAGGTCACACCCAGACATAGTAGATAAGACTTAACTATGGTTGAGTCAGTGTGACTCACCTTATTCACCTACTCACACAACAGGAACAATAATCGAGAGCTTGATTCCCAACATCTTCTTCTTCTTCTACTACAATCTTGAGTCCCATCCCTTTCAAGCCACTTTCCTCATTTTTCTCCTCCTTTTGTATTGCTGCAATTTTTTCTTCTTCCTTCCTGCTTCGCGTCAAATCCACCAATGCTCTTGCTAGCTTGTTGATTCAGCTTCGCAAATGAAGTCTTTCCATCACCTGGTTGTCAACAGTACTGCAAAATATTGAAAATAGGAGCAATCATATTCGGTGTTGATTGTACGATTAAGATATCTAAATTTAAAAAGGAACATGTTTTCTGAATGTTTGACGCCTTGCGTGACGTGGCGAGAGCTTGGAGAAGACTACAAGGAACTTGAAGCAACACTTCGACAGATGGCTCCTCCGAATGGAAAAGTTGTCCACATCTAATTGTTCAAGATGCAAGTCATCTACAGAGATAAGATAAAATAGTTTTGATTGAAGTCATTTTAGCAACAACAAAAAATATTTTGTCAAAGTTTATACCTTTCTTCTATGCAAAATCCTTTACATCAAGCCTTGCCTTATACCACTGTTTTCCTCCATCTTCTTCCTTCACCCTATAAACCCACTTATTCCACAATGCTATATTTCCCATAGGCAAGGGAGCCAAATCCCAAGTTTGGTTTTGTAGCAAAGATTCCATTTACTCTTTGATGCCTTGTTCCCACTCCTTTTTGGATTCTACTTTCAGTTCTTCTTCATACTTTCTAGTTCACTAGAATCAGTTAACAAAACATAATTAAAAGAAGGAGAAAATTGTTCAAGTGGTCTACTTACCCTCATAGACCTTCTTAGGGAGCTTGGAGGGCTTTGAGGTTGTTTGTTGCTATTACTTCCGCTGCGCATTCTAATTTTCTGCAGCATTTGGAAATTCATCTCTTGTGATTTAATCAAGAGTTGTATATTTTGTACCCATTTTGTGTCTGCATTTTCTTTCTTTTTTTACAAGTGATATTTATTCATAATAGTTTCATTGAATACAACATCTATGCTTCTAATGATTTAGTTACTTTCATAATCCCACAGGCAGTAACCAAACTCACTACCCCCATATCCAATAAATATGCGCTTCTTGGATTTTGCCTCAAGCTTTATTATCAATTCCTTAGAAGGTGATTTGTTTATCAAGTGAACAGTTGTATTCACTGATTTAGCCCCAAAGTTGTAAGGGTAGCCATGCATGTAGTCTCATGCACCTTGCACGCTCCACAATTGTTTTGTTCATCCTCTCTGACACATTATTTTGTTGTGGTGTTCTTGGAGTTATCTTCTCTCTACAAATTCCATCATATGAACAGTAAATTTCAAACTCTTTACTGTTGAGAGACCACGCTCAACATCATGTGATTACATGTGCACAACACTAACGCATATAGAGTGCTATAAAGGAAAGGGTTAGATGCCCTAGTCCTAACCCTATAGTTGGGTTAGTATATATTCTACATTTTCAACTAAATCTAGTGCTGCACAAGTGAATTGTCTTCTAATCCCGTGACTTCTGCAAAAGTCCATGAATGCTGAAGACATGTATTCACCTCCTCTATCTAATCTCATGACTTTGATCTTTTTGCCTGTGTGGTTTTCTACCATGGCTTTGAATTCTTGAAATTTAGAAAAGACTTCAGATTTCTCTTTCAGAAAGTAGACCCAACAGTATCTGCTATAGTAGTCACCAATGAAAGTTAAGTAGTAAAGTGAACCATTGATGCTGCGGGTTTGGGCCTAACCCCATACATTTGTGTGTATCAAATCAAGAATACCTCTTGCTCGAGAGGTTCTTTTCCTGAAGTTGCTTCGCTTTTGTTTGTCGAAGTGGCATGCTTTGCAAACTTTTCCAAGAAACTGTATCTTAGGAATCCCAATTGCCATATTCTAATTCCTGAGATCTATCAAGCTCTTGAAATTGACATGTCCATATCTCTCTGGTGCGGTTGAGCTGACATGGCATGCAAATATGGTACTGTAGCTAGCATTCTGAACAAGCGTCCTTCCTTGACTTCTTTTCCTAGTAGGTGGCAACTTCCTAGTCTTCCATATTTTGCCAACCCCTTTGGCCTCTAAGTTGGTATTCTTCTCATCTCACCACATACCTTTCCCTCCTCATCGAGAATGTATTAGACATTCGTTATTTTTTGAATGATATAAAGAGCTACTTGAGAGCAATTCTCAGTCCAGACACTAATTGTTGGATAGGTCTATAAGATGTTGAAATCCTCAGACTATCCTGAGAGAAATCTTTAAAAATAACTCGCTAAATTGATTAGCTATTCTAGCCCTTCTCGAGTCAACATAAGTTGTTACTTTGAGAATCTATGCATGCAGTTCTATGGATTCCTATTCTCAATCTACTCAATTTCCTATCAACACTTTCAACGCATCTATCCCCATCAGGATTTCCAAATGTTGATGATCTTTTTTACTATCATTTGAAACTAATCATGTGCCTAAACTTGGAATTGGGGTGTGCACAACTCATAGAAAATGCCCTCTCTTTCAATCCCTAGGATTCTTACTTTGAATGGGGTGGTTGGAAATAGATGCCAACATAGAAATCTAGCAGACAAGGTGACATGCACACTATGCAAGCACATTGTATGAAGAAGGTGTTTGAACACTTAAGTAGAGAGGGTAACATAAGAACAACTTCATAACACAACTAATATTGTCTTAGCTAAAAGATCAAATTGATTACAACATCCTGTGGCTACACACAACCACATCAGATTCTCTCAATACTTGCTTCCACTTGCCTCGACTTAGGCTAGGAGATCTATGGGCTAGAACCCTTAGCTAGAATTGTGAATACTTAATCCATAATACTAGGAATACACTACACAATAGAGAAGTTCTAAGTAGTCCTCAATTGTTCTCTCCTTAATACATTTACTACCTCGATGAGAATCCTTGTTTTGCCTTTGAAGGTCCTATATAGAGTGGTGCATTGCATCAATGGTACTATCTCCTAATTGTGCTAATTGTCATCTTGGGATATATGTATCTGACAAGCTTCATGGCCAAAATTCTCGACTAGTTCCTACTTGGAGTCAGTCTC
This sequence comes from Dipteris shenzhenensis, assembly GCF_047967505.1. Classification (NCBI taxonomy): domain Eukaryota; kingdom Viridiplantae; phylum Streptophyta; class Polypodiopsida; order Gleicheniales; family Dipteridaceae; genus Dipteris; species Dipteris shenzhenensis. Next base: position 1,371,236 of record NC_141613.1, read on the forward strand.
TACGTTCACATATAGTTTCACATCATCACATTACCTGAAATTTGATGTTTATCAGTTCAGTGAGCAGACTTCAGAGTGTTCAAAAGGCATTGACTGATTGATCAGTGGTGGGCAGATAGAACATGATTTGATTTCACACACACATGCCATCATTGTAAGGCCTATTTGGCTATTTTTTCAGCATTGTGCACATTATTTCAAGACTTGTAAAGCCTCTTGGCTATTCTCGGCATCATTTGCTACAAGCCTTGTAATTCAGATTGAATTATATATATTGCAGTTATACCTTCATTTACAGTTCACATTTCACTTACTATAGTCAGTATTTTGTAGTTGATTCAGACAGTGATTTTCACTATAGTTTGAGTACATTTCTTGCACCATGTCTATGGCTAGCAACCTTAATCTAGAGGCATCTGCTAAGCTAGACAACTCCAATTATGGCACATAAAAATATTTAATGGAAACCATTCTTGTACTACATGACAAATGGGAGTATGTCGATGGATCTACACTTAGACCATTGGATGATCCCACCAGCGTAGCTCTACTCAACCTGTTGTTCACAACACTAGCAGTGGGATCTCCAGCTACACCAACAGTTTCTCTACTTGTCACAGATCCTGCCATTGCCCGAGCACAGGCAGAATGGGACAAGAAAGATAAGTATGCATATCATCCGATTAAGCAAAATGTGCAAGATGTCATGGTAAGACAACTCAACACCATCAAGACATCAAAAGAAGCATGGGATATGTTTGCAACTCTCTACGAGTCCAAGAACACTTCCAAGATTCTCACACTAAGAAACCAAATCAACCAGAGTTTTTGCAACAACAATAAAACCAGTCATGCTTACGTACTCAAAATTAAAGATTACAACAATCAACTCATAGCAGTAGGAGAGACCATGAATCTAGCAGAAATGGTTCAAGCCTCCTGAATGGACTAGGAGAAGGATACGAGAATCTAGTCCAGAGTATTGCAATTCAACGGCAAATTCTGACACTGGAAGAACTTCAATCAGTTTTACTTGGTGAAGAACTCAGGACTGAAGCCATTTATGCACGTGCACAAAGGTCATTCCAATGATCAAGCATTCACAACTTCAGATAGTAGCAGACGCAGAGGCAGAGGCAGATCATTCTAGTGAAGCGGTCATCATCAGCATCAAAGTCAGAATCAGCATTAACATCATCCTTAGCAACATTAGCATCATCCTCAGCAACATTAGAATCAGCAAAGAGGAAATCATTCCAACTGAGGAAGATTCCAAGGATGAGGAAATGCATCCACCAATGTGTCTAACATTCAGTGCAACTACTGTCATAAGTTTGGACACTATGAAAGAGATTGCCACAAGAAGCAGTACGACCAAGGCGATCAATCCAGTAGCAATTGAGGGAATTTCGTGGAAGAGGAAATTATTGTGGTGGGAGTTCTAGTCACAATCATTATGCAAATGAACATGGGAATATGTTTCTTGCAAACAAGGAAATGCAGAAGATTGATACAATGTATCTAGACACCGATTGCAATTCAAAATAAGATTTCAACTACTACCAAGTCGACCAAGCAGATCAGGATCCTTGGTACATCGACAGCGGTGCATCATCTCATATGACAAAGCATCAAGAATGGTTCACACAGATGAAACCATTAGAAGGTTAGAAGAATGTCATCTACATAGCAGATAGTACATCAAATCCAAAAACAAGGGATAGACATTATCCCTATGGATAATTTCACTGGTATGAAATAATTGGTAAAAGATGTACTCTATGTTTCAAAGCTCAACAAGAACCTCCTGTCTGTAGGTCAAATGATGGAACACAACTACCGAGTCACCTTCGACAGAGATGAATGCAATATATCAAAGACAAATCCAGATGATTTCAACTAGTTGGAAAAGGAGTCAAGGAAGGACACTTGTTCAAAATGCTAGCTACAGTACCAGATTTGCTTGCCATGTTAGCCCAACCGCAACAAATGCCACTTTTTGCAAAATGGCACAAGAGACATGGCCATGTCAATTTCAAGAGCTTGATAGATCTCAGGAATCAGAATATGGCAATTGGGATTCCTAAGGTACAGTTTCTTGGAAAAGTTTGCGAAGCATGCTGCTTCAGTAAACAAGAGCGAACCCCAACTTCGGAAAAAGAACCTCTTGAGCAAGAGGTATTCTTGATTTGATACACATAGATGTATGGGGTTACGCCGAGACTCGTAACATCAATGGTTCACTTTACTACTTAACTTTCATCAGCAACTACTACAACAGATATTGTTGGGTCTACTTTCTGAAAGAGAAATCTGAAGTCTTTTCTAAATTTCAAGAATTCAAAGCCATGGTAGAAAACCAGACAAGCAGAAAGATCAAAGTCATGAGATTACATAGAGGAAGCGAATACATGTCTTTAGCATTCATGGACTTTTGCAGAAGTCATGGGATTAGAAGACAATGCACTTGTGCAGCACTAGATTTAGTTGAAAATGTAGAATATATACAAACCCAATTATAGGGTTAGGGTTAGGGCATCTAACCCTTTCCTTTATAGCACTCTATATGCATTAGTACTGTGCACATGTAATCACATGATGTTGAGCGCGGTCTCTTAACAGTAAAGAGTTTGAAATTTACTATTCATATAATAGAATTTGTAGAGAGAAGATAACTCCAAGAACACCACAACAAAATAATGTGTCAGAGAGGATGAACAAAACAATCATGGAGCGTGCAAGGCGCCTGAGACTACATGCATGGCTACCCTTACAACTTTGGGGCTGAAGCAGTGAATACAATTGTTCAGTTGATAAACAAATCGCCTTCAAGTTCCTTGGATGGTGGCGTTCAAGAAGAGGCATGGACATGTAAAAAGGTTAGCTATTCTTTTCTAAAGGTTTTTGGTTGTGAAGCATTGATAAGGAATTGATAATAAAGCTTGAGGCAAAATCCAAGAAGTGCATATTTATTGGATATGGAGGTAGTGAGTTTGGTTACTACCTATGGGATTATGAAAGTAACAAAATCATTAGAAGCATAGATGTTGTATTCAATGAAACTGTTATGAATAAATATCACTTGTAAAAAAAGAAGAAAGAAAATGCAGACACAAAATGGGCACAAAATATAGAACTCTTGATTAAATCACAAGAGATGAATTTCCAAAGGTTGCAAAAAATTAGAATGTGCAGTGGAAGTAGTAGAAACAAACAACCTTAAAGCCCTCCAAGCTCCCTAAGAAGGTCTATGAGGCTAAGTAGACCACTTGAACAATTTTCTCCTTCTTTTAATTATGTTTTGTTAGCTGATTCTGGTGAACTAGAAACGTATGAAGAAGAACTGAAAGTAGAATCCAAAAAGGAGTGGGAACGAGGCGTCAAAGAGTAAATGGAATCTTTGCTACAAAACCAAACTTGGGATTTGGCTCCCTTGCCTATGGGAAAAATAGCATTGTGGAATAATTGAGTTTATAGGGTGAAGGAAGAAGATGGAGGAAAATAGTGGTATAAGGCAAGGCTTGATGTAAAGGATTTTGCATAGAAGAAAGGTATAAACTTTGACGAAATATTTTTTGTTGTTGCTAAAATGACTTCAATCAAAACTATTTTGCATCTTATCTCTGTAGATGACTTGCATTTTGAACAATTAGATGTGGACAACTTTTCTTCATGGAGATTTGGATAAAGAGATTTATATGCAACAGCCACATGGATACAAGGTCAAAGGAAAGAGGGAATTGGTGTGAAGATTAAAAAAAGTCTGTATGGTTTAAAGCAAGCTCCAAGGTAGGGTATTTGAAGTTTGACAAGGTTATGGTAGTAGAACAAGCTTATAGTAGATGTCATTCAAGCCACTCTATTTATTCCCAGAAACTAGACAATGGCAAATACATGATCTTGTTATTGTATGTTGATGACATCATGCTTATTGCAGGCTCTAATATGCGGGATATAAATGTGCTCAAGAGGAAGTTGGCAAATGCATTTGCAATGAAGGATTTGGGTTTTGCAAATCGAATCCTTGACATCAAAATAACAAGAGACAAGAAAACCCACAAATTGACATTGTCTGAGAGTGAGTACATTGAAAAGGTATTGCAAAGGGCGTTTGAAATGCAGAATGCAAAACCTATTTCTATACCTTTGGCTAATCATTTCAGATTATGAAGGGATATGTGACACAAGAGGAGATTGACTATACGTCAAGGATTCCATATGCATCAACAATTGGTAGCTTGATGTATGCACAAGGCCAGATATTGCACAAGCAGTGGAAGTTATGAGCAGACTTATGAACAATCCAAGCAAAGAACATTGGATGGTTGTTAAGTGGATTCTTATATATTTGAGAGGAACGAGCATTGTTTTAAAGGTTCCAACATTTTTCTACAATGATATTTTGATATAGATATGGCAGGTGATAAAGATGGAAGAAGGAGCACCACCAGGTATGTTCTCACTATAGGTGGAACAACAGTAATATGGGTTTTGAAGTTGCAAAAGGTTGTTACACTTTCTATAATAGAAGCAGAATATGCTGTAGGTACAGAGGCAAGTAAAGAGATGATTTGGTTGCAGAGGTTTATGGAGAAACTTGGGAAGAAGCAAGAAAATTACAGCTTGTATATTGATAGCCAAAGTGATATTCATCTTACAAAGAATTAAGCCTTCCATTCAAGAACATAACATATACCACTCAGTTATCATTTCATCCGATTTGTTTTGGAGGATAGACAGTTGAAGCTGGAAAAGGTACACACTAGCCAAAATCCTATAGACATGTTGACTAAGGTGGTAACCAGGGAGAAGTTGAGCTCTTGCTCAATTTCAATTGGTCTTCAAGAATGAGGAACAATATGAGAGAGCCAGATCTAAAGAATTTTAGTGAGTGTTGGTAATGGTGGAGTTACTATTTTTAGTCTCCAAGTGGGATATTGTTGTATGTGGAGCTTGATCCTTTTCAGAGGTTGTTTCTAGGTTATGCTTTGGATAGAGGCATGCTTATACCCATTCCATGTAGGGGATTAGGGGGAGGCAACGCCTCCCCTAGGACTACCATCGGGGGGTTCCAAAGTGGGCCAGCGACAATTCATGACAATTGGTGCATGAAAATTCGTGCATGAGTTGTGTGGTCAAAATTGTAAGATAAGGGTGTGTCTCACATAGTAGAATATCAATGGATATACTGCTTGTAGCTTTTATCTTCTCACTTGCTGGGGATAAGAGAAAGCAGGACTGGATGTTTCTCTGTGGATGCAGCCCACTAGGTGAACCAAGGCGAGTAAAGTTCAATCGTAATAGCAAAAGGTCCCAAGGTAGATACGTTGTATTGATGTACCAGTAATGCTTACTCCTCTATCAGTGAGGATCTTGAAGGAATAAAGCAGACAATTCTTGCTAAGAAATTTTTTTGGTACTCTTGTTGTATTGAGGAATTCTAAGACATTAGTTCTTCTTACACAAGTCCTTTGACTTGGCTTGGCTAGAAATGATTGTATGCACTTTTCATGCACCTAACTTATATTAGGAGTCGATTGAGCATTCTAGATTCACACAGCCCACCATGAGTGCCATGTGTTGATGCATTAACAATCGTGGGGGGGTTAGGCAAGAATACCAAGTAGTGCAAGGCATGGCAACTGCAAGTCTAGTAGTCGGATCTCGAGGGGCTCATACGATAGTCTCCAAAGCTTTGTATTCATTCATATATTCATCACGGATTACATAATACATGGGATTTCCTCTTGCAATCTTTTTGCATTTTGTGCATTGTATATTTCCATTCTGCATGAGTGTCTCTTTGAGTATTCTGATACATTATCTCTGATGATTATCCATATTATCAACGTCAATAGATAGGGGCACTACTACCTCTGCAGTAAGCTCAACAACCCCATCAATACCCCCTACTTTTATTTCTTTCTGTAGCTGGTTTGGCTCCAAAACAAATCTATGAATATCAAGATGACAGTGGTAGGTTCTCTATTAGGCCGTTGTTGGTAAGGCCATGGCTTGGTCTCACCCTACTATGACAAAATCAAGCAAGATGTCAACCAATAGCAGGACGAAGGAGATGGCAATGTGCACTCTCAGGATTGGCTAGCTCTTTTCTTTTCTCTTCCCTTATGAGTAGGGAAACTTCAAGATTTGTACCCTGTCATGTGACCCTGCCAGATGCCCTCAGAAGTGCCTCAACTTCTCGCACTATTGGATGATAGACCACATGAAGGTTCAAGAAGTTGGAAAAGAGACAATGCCCAATAGAAATGTTGGGCATTGAAAGCTTAGAAGACACACAATCAAAGGAGTTTGAGCACTCCTACTACCCAAAATCCCTCCATGTTGCCTCACCATTGGTTCCCCCTCTACCGGTGTTGTGAATTGCCTGATCGCCTTCACCGACAAGTGATGCTTCCTCCCTCGTTGGCATGATGAAGCACAATTGACTAACAACCCCCATGGAATTAGGGGCTTACATGTGCCAGTGCACCACGTCGGCGGTTGAGTCCAAGTTGGCATCAACAGTCATGCCAAGCTAGGCCATCAACACCTCCCTGAGCACAGCAGTGCAGTTGTCGACCTAGTCAAATTTACAAATTGCCTAGCAGTGTGTCTAGCACCTAGAATACTACCTCCAGCACCATGAGGCGAAGGTCCTATGGTAGGACAATAAGTTGATAGGTCCTGCATAGCTAACTATAAGATACTGCCCAACACGCACTAGAGAAATAGGCTGAGTTAGAGCAAACATATACTCTAGCTACAAAATGGGAGGTGACATCCTTCCAGAACACTCAGCAAACTACTGGCATGCCACCTTGATGCACTTGCTACTAATAGATGGCCACTTAGAGCAAAGCCAAACTCTTAGAGGTAGAGGTCTAGAATCTGAATAGCTCATATGAGGGCACCATCCCCATGAACCTCAATGAGCTGATGGAGAAATGGCAGTAGCACTTAGAGGAGCTGGCCCAAACCTTAGTGCACAACTGCAAGATGCTAGCTATCCGACCTTAGGATGATCACAACCCCCACAAGGACATGGGCAGTGCATCCGCCATGTTTCCCCAACCACCCTTCAACAACTAGTAGGAGCTCCATGGTCGCAAATGAGACAACACTTTGGGCGTAGGTACTGCCATGGCCAACAAATAATAGACAATGACTTGAGTCCCAACAACTACGCTAGATGTGCCTCGCAAGTCCGACAAAGAGCCACTAATGGAGGATCCTTGGCCTTTGTGGTGGCTGACTTAGCCTAGAGCTCCACCAACAAATGCCTCGAGTCTGAGGTCTAAAAAGAACATATCCTAGTGTTGCAGACAGACTACAACCTTGTCCACAAATAGATGAAACCTGCCAACCTCCACTATTAAGATTAGGCTAAGGCGTTAAAGTTGGTAGAGGAAGAGTTGTAAGGACAAATAGATTGTGTCCCTCAAGCAGTAGAACACCCTGATGAAGGGCAAGTCCAAGACTCAGGAAGTGGCAATCCATAGGAATATCCATCTTCTCTCCAGAATCTGCCATCCACCCCGCCTTCTACCAGATTAGCTCCAATAGTGCCTATCCCCTCTCAGGATCCCAAGTACTGGGAACAAAACAATGCCAACCATGCATAAGTTCCTATAGCTCACCAAGGAGAAATACAAGCTGCACTTTGAGGTGGAAGACCTCCATGTGGGCACCTAAGTCTAGCTGCAGCATACCTGAAATGCCCTTTAGTGCCAAGTCACTGAGATGCAATGTGAGGCAATCTTCCAATGGAAGATACTTGAAGATGCTTGCCTCGGCATTCAATGCCTTACGTAATTGGTTGCGCAAGCTAACATACCATAGCTTGTGTGGTACCCTCAGTTATCCAAGTTGATATGGACTCATTTTTGCAAACTAGTTTCCCTACCTCAGCTTATGCTCTGCCCCTATCAATCATTCCTCCCATTTTTGGGGTCACTGCAGTCGCAAACCAGAATGAGGATGGGGAAGAAGTTGTGGATGGATGAAAGTTTCTGCCACCGACTAATCATTTAGTCGGGGCCACATCTGCTAGGCATTTATGGCCTCGTTGGCTAATCATTTAGGCAGTTAAATATAGTTACGCCTAAGGCAACTGTGTGTCAGATATTTTGAACATCTTCTTGTTTGAATGCCTAGTGGCCTACCATGGCATGGATGTTTATTGGAGAGAAGGTGGATTTAAAGGTCACCATGCTCCATTGTAAAGGTTACTAGTTAGTTTGAATGAGAAGTGGTCTCTGCTCATGTGGATCTGGGTGTTGAGTAGCATACTCCATGGGGACATTGAGCATAGTATTCCTTTATCAACCTCTGGCAGTTCGTTTCTGTTTTGACTAGTATCATTTTCATTTATTTTTTAAAAGTTTTGTTCATTTTCTCGCTTCATTTTTTTGTTCTATCACTAGTTGTATGAGTATTCCAACCCAACCCATTACTGTTGTGTTTTTTAATTGGGACTCTGTGTGCCAAATGCTTATCTCAATATGTTTCTCTATTAGCATAGTATCATCCCGCTAACAAGGAGCAACAAAGGGAAGAGAGAGGCCAAGCTGCGTGGTTGGAGTAGCAAAGACTTCAAGAGCGCTGAGAGAGCAAGAGCAAAATAGGGTGTCCCTAAAAATCGATGCCCATAGCATCAAGGACACACCAGTAAACCCTACTCATGGCTCATCAGTTAAGACAAGTAAAGGTGAGGAGAATCAATTCACCAACCAATATCCCTCTCCAAGGAACACAAGGAATCATAGAAAGGGTCATAAATTTGTGCATCTACAAGGCCAAGAAGATTCAAGTGAAGGAACCAACTCACCAAATAACACTACTAGATAATATTATGTAGGAAGCACATGGCATTAAACCTAAAGCCATCAAAATATAGTATTATAAGATGCATTGAGTGTCCAAGTGAAAGATGCTTAGATCCTCAACCTCGTTTTCAAATGTAGTGAGCCACTAGTGCCTCCATGGATAGTCAAAACTCATAGACGATACATGGAGTAGCAACCTGGGAAGCAAGTCACGTGAATGTGGCTTAGAAACAATTTGGGCTCCATATTGAACCCCAAATTGATGTCTCAAGAATTCAACTAAGGCAAAAATGATCACATAGGGAGAAAAAGAGCATGGCTTTCGATTATTAAAGTACTAGGAGTTCCATTCCAACTCAAGGTGCATCTCTTCTCTCATTCTATATTCTTGATTTGTTTTCTAAGTTGCATGATCCCCTTGTCCCTATGCTACCTTCATCTCTTGCATCCCCCTCACACTTGTTCATTGCAAAGCAAACCTTGACTTGTTATCCTGTAAATAGAAATCTTTCTCGCATGCCTAGGGCAAAACGAAGGGCAATGGGACAAACCAAGACACCAATAACCAAAACAACAATTGGCTCTAACGAACTTTACTATCTCAAACTACTCATGATCTTTAACTGAGCCATTCAATGCACTTTATACAAGTCCTTACTTGATTTCCTAACGATGAAAGTATATTGATCAGCAATATACGTTGAATTTATCATTAATTGAGACCTATCTCAATTTGAAGACTTTCACCAATGTGTTCAATTGATTTTCAAGAATTATAATCATTCATAGTTTTTGGCATTGAATTGCTAGGTATTATAGAGGCTAAATGAGGCCTTTGTGTAGTGTCATGCTCCATGTAGGGCGCAGTGATACATTGTATGCTTTCATACGCTTCTTTAGTGGTCAACCCTTAGTGGTTGAAAGCTTGAAAAGCTAATTGATAGGCTCTAGAGGCTTGTGGTGGACTTGGAAGGATCTTATACACCTTGAGAGCCTCAAAGTGTCTCCTTAGAGTGTAGATGTCCCAAAAGGATTACTAAAAGCTCTAAAGAGCTCTTAGAAGGGCATTAAGAAATAACAAGAATATACAAAAGGGTTTCAATGCCACCTCGCATCCCATGAGAAACATAAGTCTAGTTAAGTCTCTCTATTCTCTCTTATAGATGTCAACGTTTGTTCCAAATATTTGTTCCAATCTTTGTTTATTCTCCATCTCTTTCTTTTAGAACATATGCCATGAGAACCACATGACTATAGTGATATATAAATCTCTGTATTCATAGATGTTGACGATTGTTCCAAAAAACCTATGCACTCTTTTGTTTTCTCTCTCTATTCTCTCTCAAAGACGTTGATCATTGTTCCAAAACTTCTCTCCACTCTTGGTTTCCTCTAGAAGATGGGCGCCAAAGAGAGAGGAGTGCTCACCACACAAAATGACGAGTTGTACACCACCATTCAAATTAAAAAAAGGAATATATACAAGAGTGGATGAGGTTGACCTCTTCCATCTACATGTTCATGATAGGATTGTATATTATCTAGTGCTTATGCTTTAGAGTGGCATTCAAAGGTATTAGTCTTGAAGATCTTGCTTGGAAATGTATGTTGTAGAGATGTTGTAGAAGCTTTTTCGAATCATAAGTATGGTGATTTCTATTAAAAAAAAAGCAAACTAATAAAATATACTTTGTAGATTTTTCTCACAATATTTATGGAGAATTTGCACCAATATCATGTTGACTTGAATGGAATTCAATATATTTCCTTGAAATATATGAATTTGAATTAATAAGGGCCACTTTAAAACTATAATCATCATTATGATTGTCCAATTTTATCATTTAAGTTACATTATCATTGTGAGCGTGTATATAGTGGCCAAAGTTAGAAAGTGATTTACAATTAAATGAAGGGGATGGCATGCAATAGCAAGATGGTAGAGTGTAGCGTGAAACATCTTGTCTTGTACCTTATTCAATCACACATATCTTTCTCATAGGACCAAAAGTATGTGTTATAGTCCTTGAGTCAACCACTCTCAAATAAGAATGCCATCTTAATTTTCCAATGTGGTTTTAGGTAGCTTAGATTAGAGAAGGACCCAATTGGAACTTGTAGGGCTTGCAGAGACTACATCAATCATTTAATTCAGACAATTTAAAAAAAAAAGGTTTGTGACCAATCCAAATTGCAAAGGAAACATCAATGCTTTGATAAGCACATATACAATGATAATTTCAAATATACATTCGTCAAGGTCATGTTTTATTATAAGACTATTACCTTTTTTTCAAATTTTCAAAGATAATCCATTCAATGCTACCTTACTTGATTGAGATATCTCTAGACCAAAAGAGAATGCTCCTTAAATTCAAGGACGCGATTCCCTATAAGAATGATATAAGATTCCATACAGTATTCATTGGCCCCTTATTCTTCTTTATATTGAAAAGGAATTTGGTTTGAGATGTTATAACTTAGGAAACAATGCATCATCAAATCATAGGATTGTACATCATACATGAAGAATACAAATTCCCATAATTTAGTAATAGAAAATTCCCTCTTGGAAATTGAGCTTCCTATCTCTCACTTTGAAACAAGTGCAAACTCTCATCTACGACTATTTTGTCTACTAGCCATGCTTAAAGAGGATTAAATGAATGAATAAAGAATACGTCTTTGACTTCTAGTATGTTTTTTAATAAAAATTTTACAATGCTCAAAATCTCAATGTGTAAAAGTATCTATAGAGAGCTGCGCTAGACTTGAGTGCTGAAAAACATGGTCCTGCATAATGAATGTAGATGACATTTTGCCTACTTTGAAGACTAAAGAGGTTGAGTCTTCTTGGGATGTTCTAAAAAACATTAAATTAAGGAGACGGTGTGCATATCCCTATTTATGATAGCATTACTTTTTTCTTAGATCTTTTATGTCGCATGATGTACACTATAATGGTTTGGAGGGGCAAGTTTTATATACTTTCATGGGTTTTGTTACATTAGCCTTTATGGTCTAGATACCCAGCCATGCATCAAGTGAAATGCAAAAGCAATATGAGCTTATGTTGGTGGAATATATTATCTAGATATGAGCTTATGTTGATGGAATATATTATCTAGATATGTTTATTGACATGATGCATTGGAAACAAGTGCTAGATGTTGAATACTATAATACTTTTGGCTAAGTGTAAAAGTCTAGAAGAATAATGCTTTCATGTGGATATAGGAGACATGCCCCATTTTTTGGTTAGCACTTTATGAGTTCCTAGTCGTTGCACGTTTGATTTTTTTCATGGTTGAGATGATGGTTTCTAGACTATGCATGTCAAATGAGAAGAAAAAATGAGTAGGTTTATGAGGGCCACAAACAACGCATTCGTGTAATTCTTAAAGGGAATACATGACATCTTGATTAGGGCAAAAACCCCATGGTTTTGAGTAGGTCTCATACTATGATAGGGCTCATAGGAAGTATTGATAATAGACATAGCCCCAAGTTTTTTTTTTCAAAAAAGGGTATTTTATATTTATAGAGCTTTGGTTAGGGCCCAAAAGTTAGTGGGTTTTACTACAATTCAAGAGTTTATATGAACATGTTCAAGGTTCTTTTATTCTTGTTTAAACTTTGAACTTTTTAGTGAATTTAGAAACCTTTTATGTGAACCCTTTTAGTGAATTTATGTGATAAATGTGAGCTTTACGGTCTACATCTCTCTTCTTTTGAGCCCACGTTAGACTGTAAGGGGATGTATTTTGAGGTGCACCCTTGGGGACTTTCTCTCTTGCTAATTTTCCATGACATAATCTAAAGGATAAGATATAAAACTATGAACAAGAGGGGATGAACAAGTGCAAATGCATGCATGTGTGCACACAGATGCATGCATAGAAAGAGAGAGAGAGCTAGAGCAAGCTAGAGAGAGAGAGAGAGAGAGAGAGAGAGAGAGAGAGAGAGAGAGAACTAAAGCCAAAATCCCCAAGGAAACAATTTGCCTTTGAAAGCAAGGTTTTTAGAACTTGGTATTTGGGGCCCAAGGATGCAACACTAATTGACAAATATCTTTAAGAGGGATAAATATTGAATTTGGTGTTAGCCTGATCCACCACATCAGGAAGTCAAGCTTAACCAAAGAAAAACTCACAAAGACTGACCTTTTTTCTATTTTTGACTGGCCACAAATCGACTGAGATATCAAAGCTGACAAATTTTATATATTATGTCATATCAAATAGATTAATACATCGTATTAAATTAAAGTACAATGTGAACATGAAAAATTGAATGAGACTTTAATAGCTTTTTTTTCCCAAAGAAATTTATGTAGGGACTATTCAAAACTTGTTTTAGTATGTTTAAATCGATAACCCATAAAAAACTTATATATCTATGTAGGACTTATCCTCTTGGAACATGAAAAAGAGTGTATGTTCAATCGCAAGACAGATTCAATTTATTGGAATGCACTTGAAATGCAATTCGTGGCATAGGATGGCTAGTTGGAGCCCATGGAAGTGTGCTCTCCCATCATTTGATTGTCTCCATTGGATTTAGGAGTCCCCATGAACTAGATATGAGATTTGTAGAGCTAGGCCATTGGAGATCAACAATGACTACAAGGGCACCTCTTGGAAACTAGAAAGCTCGGCTCCGCCTTCCTTGGCCCATATATAGTTGCTAGTTCGTATGAATCCCTAGTCAGTCTGCATTCGTCGGCCTAAATTTGGTTGCCACTAGTGAATTGTGCAACGCTTCAAGTAATTCTGCCTTGCCATGGGGCTTGTAAGCACACTATTGTGGTAATCAGATACCCCATTTTTGGCGCTTGGTGTGATTATCAGCCGGGGTTCCTTGCGTTTGCACTGCATAGGGACCGGCTCTTAAGGCAAGCATTTCCCATGATGGTACATGGTTGTTACTCAATGGCAAATCATAATCACGTTTTGTAATTATGTGTGAGGAGGGCCTTCACAATGTGGTAAAGCATGTTGGAAGAGGGGGCAAAGGGGGTGCTAGGATATATCTAAGGCTGGATTCACACCAGCTGCATAGGCAGGGTGGTGTGAAAAATGTAAAGGACTTGTCCGCCGGGTGTGATGGTTCACACCAGCAATGGACAAGTCATATATAGGGTGAGTGCACTTATTGTCAATCAACTCTCATTGGCTTGGTGGTAGAGGGAGATTTTGTGGACCATGTGTCGTGGGTTCAATACCCATTGATAATTGTTTGCGCGGTTTTCTTTTGGCTTAGAGCAAGCTTGGGCGGCCTCACTAGGCCAAGCAACTTTTTGTGGTCTATTTATCCGGGCCCGCGATCCCTATTCGTTTTTTGCAAACGTTCGGGCGGGTGATGTGAACCCGCCCTAAATCCACCTTGCCATGGGGCTTGCAACCATACTATCGGCAATCGGAAGGTGCCCGGTGATTATGACCTGGGTGTTTGCTTTTTCGTTGCATGGGGACCACCTCTTAAGGTAAGCTTTGAGAGGATAGTACATGGTGGACAAATCATATTTTGTAAGATGATTGTAACAAGGTGTGAGGAGGGCCATCAAAAAATTCGAATCCAATGTGGAAAAGCTTGAACTTTGAAGCACGTGAGGGGGGGGAGGGGGCATTGAAGAAGGCTAGGACAGATCCAAAATCGTAAAGGTCTTAAAGGGAGCGCGGTCCTCCACTTGGAGAACGTGTGAAAAGCAAGCGACGCTGGGAAGCTTTTTAATTAAAAGCAAAGAAAAGCAAAAATAAAAATAAAAATAATAAGTCGTCGTCGTCTTCATGGTTTCTTGTGTGCAGCTCGGCGATGGCGGCTGCATCCTCCTCTTCTTCTTCTTCGTCGTCTTCATCGTCTTGACGGTGGTTGTCTCTGTTTTTTGCTTTCATGGTCGACTCCCTCGATGCCATCAATGACGCCTTCCGGAGCTTCCAATCCTCCTCCTTCTCTTCCCCTTCCTCCTCCCATCTCCCCTCCCTCGCCGTAGGCATCGCCTTCTCCTTCGTTGCTGGCTTTGCCGTCTCTATGGCCGTCGGTGGCACTCTCTTGTACAGCACACGGTAAACCCCCTTCCCCTCTTTGTGGTGCACCTTTTCCCTCTTCATCGCTCGCACCTCGCCTGCTACGGATCGTTTCGCTTCCCTATGGGAATTCGGCAGCTTCGCGTGGCCTGCTTCCCCCTCCCAGTTGATCTCAATGTGTTTGTTTTTCGGGTGCCCAGGACTTATTCCAAGCGCAGGAAGAGGAGAAAACACCTTCCTCTTACTGAGAAACAGTGGCGGGAGGCTTTCGAGACCGAGACTGGACGTTTGATCGACAGTGAACGGGTTTTGAGGAAGGTCCGCCACGGAGTAAGCAGCTGACCCCATTCCTTTTCAGTGATGCACCCCCAGTTGTCTAATCTTTGGATCGGATGTTTATAAACGGCGTAGAAGGCTGCTGATGCGTGTTTTTCCCGTCTGGTTGCAGGGCGTTGAATCTAGCATACGCGCAGAAGTATGGCCCTTCCTATTGAATTTGTAAGCATCTTACTCAGAGCTTTCTCCAAATTTTGTAGTTGTCGTCTCTTGAGTTTTACGACAGTAGTATTAGCTTCCTGAGTGGGTGTAAATATTGGATGGACGTGTAAGACTCTTCCGACAAGTGGTGGATGTTGTAAAAGATTCTACTTAAAGTGAAAAGTGTCCGTCCTTCGTGTGGTTTCTTCGACGAGTGCCGGTTTGGTTCTCCTCGGTTTTTAAATTCCTTTTTGCATCCACTTCACCTGTCAATGTTAGCTTCTTTGTATTAGAAGGGACCTGTCCAACCCTGGGCAGACAGACGAGGGCCTTTAAAGGAAGGGTTGTGCATCTTTTTGAGTCCAAAACCCAGGTTTCGAGCCCCTTTCATCTTTCCGAGCCTCTGATCGATGTGTTTCTTTCTGAGCAGCTATGATTTCGAAAGTACATTTGCAGAAAGGGAAGCAGAAAGAACCAGTAGAAGGTACGGAATAGGATTTCTTGTTAAGCACACTGTAACTCAATTTCCTGTTTGCGGTCTTACTAGCATTGCTGGTTTTCACCTTTTTTTTCATGTTCCCCTTTCAAAACTGCAGGGAAGAATATGAGGATCTAAAAGCGAGATGCAGGCTGTTGCGGGACAAGATAGCATTGAAGGCTGGCAGGGGCATAGGAATTGACGGTAGGCTTTTAGATACAAGTGCCACGGTTCCAAGTCATGACTCCCCCTTTTATGTCCAGACGGGGAACTTCACTGATGTATCCCTTCCAGTGTCATACGCAGAAAAAAGTCAAGACCTCAAATTTTTTGTAACCAGAGAATCTGAGGATTTACCACATTGGGATAGATCTCCTGGCAGTCCTATGCATCAGGTTGACAAGGTTGAACAGGGGGCGATAAGTGCAAGGGCAAGGGAAGAGTTCATCACCTGGCAGCGTATAATCAGACTGGATGCTGTACGGATGAATGCAGAATGGGTGCCATACTCTCCTTCTCAAGCAAATGTGACGAAGGGAGCTGCATGTTTGCTGGCCATGGATGTAGGCCTGAAAGAATCTGAACATCTAGAACCTTGCTTGCGGCATCATGCTGCTAGGCTTGTGGCGATCTTAGAGGCATATGCTCTGTATGATCCAGAGACTGGCTATTGCCAGGGAATGAGTGACCTCTTATCTCCCTTTGTGGCCCTTCTAGATGAAGATTACCAAGCATTTTGGTGTTTCACTTACTTTATGTACACTGCCCGCCAAAATTTTCAGCTGGATGAGGTGGGTATTTGGCGGCAGCTTCAGATGGTGTCAAAAATTCTGAAGCTCAGTGATCCACAGCTCCATAAACACCTTGAGAATATTGAGGCGGCTGATTGTTTCTTTATTTACCGAATGGTCGTGGTTCTGATGAGGAGAGAGCTTTCTTTTGAGCAAACGATTTCCTTCTGGGAGATCCTTTGGGCAGACAAAACTGTTGTCAAGTTGGGTAAGGTAAAGCTTTCTTGTAGGAAGGGTAGAAGACGAGCTCCCCCTACTGATGACCTGCTGTTGTATGTAATAGCAGCTGCCATTCTTCAGAAAAGAAGATTCATCTTAGAGAAATGTAGAAGTATGGATGACATTCTTCGGGAATGCAATGGCATGTCAGGGAACTTGGATGTGTGGGCTCTTTTGGATGATGCACGAGATTTGATAACCTCACTCCACCGCAAATTTCCGGTCTGATAATTTGCGGTTTGTCATGATCTCAGGGACAAGCATACTGGTTCACTGTAATGGCTTAACACATGGTCTCTAATCTGATATCTACTTAATCTTTTTGCCCTTTCCTTCAGCACAAGTCCCCAACAAATGTGGACTCAACCACATTTTGTGCCTCATTCACCTCTCTTTTGGAGCTGTTTCATCTGTAACAGCTTGTAGGGGTACACCGATCAAACTGATCTGGGGAATTTGGAAAGATTTTGTACAGCTTTTATACTCTGCCAATGATAAGATAGATGATTGTATCATCTAATCAGCCCTGGTTGCCATTGGCCCTACCTGGGCTGTTTGTAAGGTACAAAACGGGGAAAAAAAGAGAGTGCCCATTCAATTTCTGCCTCCTCACATGCAAGTAGGCAATAAAAAATTCGAGGAAGCTCAAATTTGTATATTGCCTGGTCCACTGTGGAAAATGATTTTTTTCATGTGTATACAAACATAAGTTGCTTTTGTTTGGTTCAGGGATGTCTGTTTCTCTGGCTCCTTGTTGACAATCTTACTCCTATGAGCTAGCACTTTTGGTGGGTAACCTGCGAGGTGTGATTACTATCATCATGTATGTTCACAGAGGTGCTGGACTAGCATTTGATCCTCTATTGATAGGGGGGCTGTTTGTTGGTCCTTGGTAAGGATGTCACTTTGATGTGATAATACTGGACTTGTTGCCGGCTGTGAATATATTCTCTCTTGTAGTTTACAAGATGGTTTCTGTTGTTTATTGAACTGAAATTTAGGTGTCGTGATATATATGGATGTAAAGGTTCAATATACTGTACATCACCCATCCATGCAGATTTTCTTGGTTTATTCAGGGATCCCATTTGTTGGGGTTGGTGCAAGGAGTGAGACAGAGGTGATGTATTGTTCGGTAAGTACTCTAGATTATATGGAATTGGAAGTTCAGATATCTAATCTGGCAAAAATATTAAGCTCAGCAAACATGCTGGTTACCATGAAACTGCATCATTACAAAATATGTGGCTGCTGATTTGAAATGGTGTGGGTACACAAGACTTGGTATTCTTGTGAAGAACTGTCGATTCCTCTTTCCACTTGGGACACAAGGGATATGCAGTTGAGCAACAGATTATCATTGCTATAACAGTCATTGAATTATCACACAAGGGATATGCAGTTGAGCAACAGATTATCATTGTTGTAAGTCATTGTTATATCAAATTATCTTACACGGGTGCAGATGATCCAATTTAATTTTTCTCATTATATTTTGATTTCTACCACGGCTTCCATATCGGCTTGCTCTACCTCTAACTCTACCTCTACCTCTTCTAGCATTTGAGTAGAAGACAGCTTCTTTTGAAGTTCCTCCTGAAGAAGATGCACCACAATTTCTCTGCTCTTCAGATATTAGAAGAGCAAAGAACTTCTCAAAATCAAAAAATTTTTCACGGACAGCAATGGATGTTCAGAACTATGCATAATCCTTTCCTAGACCATTCAAGGTCACAGAAACTAAATCATCATCTTCCACTGGTGAACCAATGGAAGTAAGTGCATCTGCAATTTGCTTCACCTTCATGTGGTAGTCATTGATGCTCATATTTTCTCTCTGCACATTGTGCAACTCCTGCTTGAGCTGCATTTTTCTGGCTTGCATATTTGTGCTGTACATAAACAGATGCTCATATATTTAATACAAAAAATCTAAATTTGTACGATTGGATATATTCTAGTCTTACAAAGGTATATCATTGCTATAAGTCATTATTGTCGATTGGTGACTTGAATACTTCTCAAATGTACAATGCATGCTGGTGGTTGGTTTAGGTGATTTGTCAACTGGGGTATCAAAGTTATCCATTTAATGTTATAGAATTTGTGTACAAGGCTGAAGATGTGCCAGTTAACACGAGGTCTTGTGGATGTTCGATGACCCAACTTTGGAAAAATCACAGTAGACATTGTTAGCACTTCACACATCCGACTTTTGCATATACTTGGAGAACATACAATGATCTGAACTGTGATTTATTACAGCAGACAAAAATAACAAATTCAATATGAGATTCTAAGAAGATTTAAAAATGTTTTAGTATATTAATTATATTCAATTGATTTATTTTCTATAAAATTTTTAATGACAAATGTTTATACATGGCACAGATTCAGCTCATGATAGTTGAGTATACAACTTTGACAGTCTTCTCCTTTAGTGATAGCCTTCATCATGGCTGAGTCTGCCCTTCACCTCCGGAGTGCCGACAGAAACTCAGTACGAAGACTTTGTATAAATGGATGCTCAAGTATGTGTGGGTGTGTGGATTTGTATGTGTGAGAGCATATTTTTATACTATAGTCTACACCCACTGTTGGGCATTGATGTCGTCAGTGGGGATGTCATAGTAGCTAGTCCTTGCTATGCATGATGGAGTTTATGGTTTTCAACCTTGTGACTATCATGAGATTGAAACTGCACTATGTTGTGTTTTTAGAGGATGAGTTTGGGAATGTTCCTGGATTCATCTAGGTATATACAACTTTGACAGGTTGTCGTACCTTGTCATTTTTATGGGCTTCTTCATTAGCAGAGTAGTGCATCACACTTGCACCTTCAGTCCTAGATTTTCAGCCCCTCGATCACTATGTCCACACGTCTTCTTCGATCCTGTGTCATATGACAGAGATTACTTTACTGCAGCATACGTCTGACATTGCTACTAGTTCTTTTGCGTTGGTGATACTCTTGTATGTCATAATCTACCGGATCACACGTTCATGGATATATTGACTAGCTTCACATTCGGATGTCTCTTCTATAGAGTAGCTTCATAGTCCACGGTGACTTATGACATGTTCTACACACAGTCATACATGCAATCATATATGTAGTCATCTTTTGATCGATCAGTCTTTGATCAAGGTGAACTTTACTTTTTGCATATTTCCTTCCTCTTCCCTTGGATCTATCTTCTGGGTTTTATTTCCAAAGGTGAAGGATGAACCACAACTTAAGAGAGGGAAATGCATATTTATGTATAGGATCGTAAGTTGTACTCATTGTACATGCTTTCGCTAGTACGTAGTCATTGTGCTCACACATGCACATACTACTATGATTCTTTTTCGTTTTAATTTTTAATTTTTGGATGTTATCATATGCACCAAACGAAATCCACAAAAGGTCTTGTACATGCACTCTCTACTTACCCAGTGTTATTTAAGCGAGGGTTTTGAGGATGGTGTAAATTACATAATACCGTAAGGGCATTAGGGACAAATCCTAACTTAACCTTAACCTTGACAAATCCTAACTTAACCTTAACCTTAACCCTAAGGGGTTCTCATGTATATGTTCAATACAACATAGTATACATGTTATATCGCGTGCAATCCTCTCTCTCTCTCTCTCTTTGTCTCTCTCTCACTCCCCACTTTATCATACCCGTACTCTATTGACTAAGTCACTCACGCACTAGCACACAGTCAGAGTCACATCGTAATACTTCCAGTTTTCACTGTTGCTGCATCGTTTATATCACCTCACATGCACTTGCATCCACTTAGGTGAGGTCCAGAGCACTCAGTCAGTCAGCCAACTTTCTCAACAGGACCTACAAAATTGAGTCACTACTATAAGGATAATGCAACGAGACTAACACGGCAACTAACTTAGTCGTTGCTATATGGCTAATGTGACGACTCACAACTCGCTTCGCTAAAATTAACGTCAGTCTCGCTGCTATATTAGTATCACTTGCTCTTTAATGCTAACGTCTCGACGGCTAACACAATAGCTCACTATCGTGCTAATGCCAATCATTGCTATAATAAACCTAACCTGTTGCTTTATTAATGTTGAGTTGCTACTTTAATCCATTGATAATGCTAGTCGTTGTTTTAATAATGCCAGGTATTAGGGAAGAAATGGGGTCTCAAAAGGGCCTCATAGGGAATGTATTGAATGATTATGAAACTTAATCTCATCCTATATGGAGGAGTCATAAAGGAGGCCCCAGTGGTTTTGGATAGCTAGAGGCGGTTTGCAATAAAGGGGGAGGGTCCAAAAAAACATTGAGGGTCTAAAAAAACGTCCTGCAAGATCTAAATATATTTACCATGTCAGCATATATGGTCACATAATTTGTGGTTGGTTGGTGGCTAGGGCCCAAAGGTGGGGGTCATATGGTCGCAGGTTCAAGTCCTACTGGCATGCATTTAGTTTTTGGAGAGGTGGGCACCCAAGGTAGTGGCTAGTGTAGGCATCTCTCCTCGTGGTAAGCCCACATAAGGTGCGGTCTACTTTGGTCCTTGTACTCTCTACATAGTCTTGAGGCCTGTGCCACTTGCAAGCCCACTTGCAGTTCCTATTTTTTAACCTTTTGGGCATGCCATCCCCTCCCCAAGCTTTGAATTTTGGGACACATGGTAGCACATGGTACTCCCTTCCCACAATTGGTGGTTTTCTTTTCCAAATCCATGGTATTCCTTTCCCCTTTTTCAAATTGAACCCACCTTTCTCAAATTGAAACCATCTATGACCAAAGCATGGTAAATGCCACATGCCACCTCAATGTACCATTTCCCCACACAAAGGAGCACTCTCATTGGTACACCTCAAATCCCTCTCAAATCCCTTCAAATCAGGAAACACTAATTAGAGGCCCTTTTGAGACCCCATTTCTTCCCTAATTTATTGTGCTAATGCTAAAGCTGACCCGTTGCTTTACTAGGTCCCCTATATAAACAGCCAGCCTCATTCTGCGGGATCTCACTTTGCATTGTATTAAAACTCTGCCAAAATTTTCAACATGTTTTCACAGCCTCGAGACACTCCCAAATCATTCCTATTACCATTCCCTCTACATGCCCACCACCTTCTCGCACTCTATTAACGTGCACGACCTCTTCTTTATCGAGGAGTCGACCAACGAGGGCCTCTTCAGCTCTTTCCCACTCTGCTACTTCCTCTTCTTCACACACTATCTCCATTCCGCTCCCCGACTAGATGGAGCAAGAACCCTCTACACAGTAGGCCACCCACGAGACAGAGTCCTCGACTTAGCAATCTACCATTGCAAGGATACAACGGACATACAAAACTTCTCCGAACATGCAACAAGACGAATTGGAAAGGCTCTGAGGAGAAGAAGCTAAAAAGAAAGCAACAGGCAATGCTGAATGGCTCCGCAGGGAGCACTAGTTGAAACGGCCCATCGGAGTAGGGGAGGAGATAATAGACATGACCCAAGAGCCAAAGGAGCCCAACTCCCCGCCACATCCATGACAACCAGCACCTGGCTTGGGATAGCAGCCTCTCCAACCCCATTCCACCCCAATCTCTATCAGTAGGCTATGGGGTTTTGCACCTCCAGTGCCTACACTTCTGTCATGGGGTACTGAAATTTATTGATGGAAGACAGCGAGGCTGGGCAAAAGGATATGGCCTTCCTGGGGAATCGTTGCATGGAACATCTTGTAGAGGAGAGAAACTTTCCATGGGCCAAAATCTTACACTATTCCAAATCAACACCAAGCTCTAGCAAACAAAGGCGGAACTACAAAAAGAGAAAGCCAAACGTCTAGTAGTGCACACCAGCAGACTCCAAGCCATTGAAATCAACAAGAAAATAGAGCAGGAACTATAACAAACCCAAGAAGCCTTGGCCAACGAACGCTCTCAGAACGACACCCTCCAGATGGACTATGAGGCATTACAATGGGAAGCTACTATGGATCAAGAGCAACATGCCCATGTCTAGGAGGAGAAGCAGGCCTTGGAATCCAGAGTGTAGTAGCAGCATGCCCAACTCATTGAACGAAGACTGCACCCAACGATCCAGTAATACCAGCAACAAATCATTTCCCTCCAAATTGATCTGCATGTAGCTCATGCATCAATCCCCCCACAACTAGGGTAAAAAATAAGAAGGAAACATAGTTATGGAAGTGTAGGTCATTGGGCGAATCTTTTAGGAACATAGATAATGAAGTGTATCTCATTGGGCGAAACTCTCACTGATATAGTTACAAATATTATTCCATACTACCATTTCAAGGCTTTAATGGGTTTAAGTATACTTAATCTTCATATGCAGGTTTTTAATAAGATAGAATTTAGAAAATCTAACATTATAGATGTGTCCAGATGACTTGTATCAATCAATTTGAGTACTTGGAGGGCTAAATTTGGAGCTTTTATGAGAAACTTATGTTCAAATTTTGACGAATATATTAAATTTAATGTTGTAAATATTAGCACAGGCAACTTCTAGAAGGCTCTAAATTCGCCTTTGGGCTAATATTCGCCCCTATTTTTTTCCTTGCCTACAACAGGAATTTGGTCAACTCCATGAAAGGCTCCTTGAAGCGTCATCCCATGCCTCCACCCTCTGCTTCACTTCACGCACAGTTCATGACACCTTCCACTACTTTTTGCATACCATCTCCACCACCATCCTCCCACATGACATTCTTTTCGACAATGCACTCACTCTGCACGAGTTTTCCATTGCACCACCGCGCAAGTCCATCCACTAATCGCAATGGCTTATTTCCATGAAGATATCATCCTTGATGATGATATGGATATCCTAACCCTCTTTTACCACCCCATTGCATACAATTTTATGACATGGACTAGAATGTTTAAGGAACCTTAATCTTCACGATGGATACTCCCCTACAAGAACTCATCAAGCCATCCGCTTTAGAAGAATACTCTTGCAATCTAGACATATCACGTCAAAGTCTCGAATGGATGCAAGAGTTTAGTTGAGGAGATGCTGAATACATTTTTCACTGCCTGTTCCGGGTAGTGAATGCTATCCCCCTATGGCCATAATAGTTTTGTACAATAATATCCTCCAAGCCCTTTAAAATATGTTTCAAACCAGCATAAGCCAGTTTGATGATTCTCATGTGGCATACCCAATAAACGTACAGCCAAAGGATACGGATATGGTTTGGAATCTCTTCAACTCCTCCCCACAACCACCACCGCCACCATCACAACCTGACATCGGATCTGGCACAGTTTCTAGCTTCACCATCACAGGCACACACACGGGCGTTGGCCCCACCTTACATCCGTCCCCTTCACAACACAGCACCACGGACATGCAACAACAACAACCTCTTGAGCAAGAGGGAACCGAAGACATGGGTACCACTTCTTGGTACAAAATCCTAAAGCCCATGCTCTTATTTGATGTCGAAGGCCCCTATGAAGAAGAAGGCTAAGAAGAGGTCGATGAGCACCCCTATGAAGAAGAAGACCAGCAACCACAGGACACAACTCCCAAACATGACATGTGGTACACTTCTTTCTGCATGGTCGAGGACGTTGTAGACATAAGTCAATGGAAAGGCAAGCTGCAAAGCTTCCAACTCACTTGAAAAGATGTCATGGAAGTATGGGCACTCACAGAATCGGTTCAACGAAGCTTCCAAGAAAGGTGGTGTGAGAATCAACAACACACAAGGGGCAGGTACAACATGCTTGATTACAATCAAGTCCCTCACACATACATCAATGTAGGCCTCCAACCACAGTGGAGGATCCCATTTTTGAAGCATGTAGCATTTTGGAGGATGTACTGCTACGCAAGCCTAGAATGGCACATCAACCCCACCTATATGCCTCTACGCTACAGATGGAGTTGGCCAAATTTTGAGTAGATGCCGGCAGAAGATCCAAACATAGTGGTAATGCTGCACAGAATTCATAGCATCAATCACAAAATATTAGTGCTAGCAGTGGTTCACATACTTCGCCATAGACAGGTAGATTGAGATCAAGAGGATCTCCTCAAAGCAATGCAGATAGTGGTATGCAAGTATCACAAAAAGGAAAAGAGAAAGTAGATCAGCCCATGGTTGATGTGAATGCATGTCACTTTTATGTGGATGGTGAATCCAGTGGCTCAGACTAGAGCCTTGATGATGAGTTGGGTATTCCTTCTATTGTTACACCTGGAGTAAGGAAGACAAGGGATATTTTGAGAGCACCTGGTAGTGAGCCTATTTTGCACAGGTCTACCAAAGCTAGGTATCTTGTGGATAGGCTGAAATATGATGGATTTATAGCCATTCACTATGCCTATATGGTCAAAGTGATACATGAACCAAAACCCACTTCTTTTGAGCAAGCCATGGGAAAAGAAAAATGGGAGAAAGCCATGGATGAAGAAATGGATGCCTTGGAAGCAAATGCTACATGGGAATTGGTGCCTTTGCCTAAAGATAAGAATGCAATTGGTTGCAAGTGGGTTTATAAGGTGAAGCACAATGCAGATGGTTCTGTGAACAGATACGAGGCAAGATTAGTTGTCAAGGGGTATGCACAGACATATGGCATTGATTATGAAGAAACATTCAGTCCGGTTGCAAGGATGGCAACCATAAGAGCAATCATTGCTATGGCTGCATCAAAGGGATGGTCTTTACATCAGATGGATGTAAAGAATGCCTTCTTGCATGGTGATTTGCAAGAAGAGGTCTATATGGAGCAGCCACCAGGTTATGTTCATGCTGTTTATCCTGAGTTTGTTTGCAAGTTGAAGAAAGCCTTGTATGGCTTGAAGCAAGCACCCAGAGCATGGTCTGACAAGATAGGACAGTATCTTGTCACTATTGGCTTTCAGATTTCCAAGGCAGATTTCTCACTTTATGTGAGAAAAATAGAGAAAGGCATTATGCTGCTTATCATTTATGTTGATGATTTGATCATCACGGGTGATAGTGATGAAGATATCCTTCATGTGAGAATGTTATAGAAGCAAAAGTTTGAGATGAAGGATTTGGGAGAGCTGCGTTACTTCTTGAGCATTGAGGTGATTAGATTCACAAGAAAGTAAAGGAGGACAAGAGGAGTTCTTCAGAGAACTATTGCACTCAAAGATCCATATAACACTTGACCAATTGATTAACCTGGTACCTACTTTTAAAAAACAGTTGTGCCAGAATTTTCATGAGGAGAAACCCTCTATAGTTGATGTGGGAGTAACATTGGAAGGTGAAGAAGATGTGGTAAAGGTATGTGGAAACCTTTACCTCTGTGGTGGAGGATGTGGATTATAAAGTGCCTATAGTAGATGTGGAGTACAAAAGAAAAATAATTCCCCTAATCAAGCAGAGAAAGCCTTTGAAAACATATGAGCAAGAGTGCTAGGGTGAAAGAAGATGAGCTTGAAGACATGAATCGTGGTGACAAGGATGATTCAAAGATGGTTTGTGTCAGCACTGAATTGAAGGAACCTTTCAAAGGGAAATTGAGGGAGCTATTGCTGGAGTTCAAGGACATTTTTGCGTGGCATTATACAAATATGAAGGGAGTTGATCCTTCTTTTTTCCAACATAAGATAAATCTTAAAAAAGATGCAGTTCAAGTCGTTCAACAATGATATAGAATGAATCCTAACTATGCTAAGCAAGTCAAAGAGGAGTTAGATAAGCTTTTGAAAGGGTTCATATATCCTTTGGATAAAGTCACTTGGTTATCAACTATTGTCATAGTTTTAAAAAAGAATGGCAAGCTAAGAATATGTGTGGATTATAGAAAACTGAATGCAAAAACTATTACTGATTCATTCCCTTTACCTTTTTGTGATACCATGTCGGATGCTGCACATGAGTTTTATAGCTTATTGGATGGATTCAATGGTTATAATCAGATAAGGATGGCTAAAGAAGATAAGGAAAAAATTACATTTTTTACTAAATGGGGAACATTTGCAAGATATGTAATGACTTTTGGCTTAAAGAATGCTCCACCAACTTTTCAGAAGTGGATACAAGAGGTGTTTGCAGACTACCTTACTTCCTTCGTGAGAGTGTTCTTGGATGATTTTACAGTTTTTGGTAAGACATCAGATCATTTAGATCATCTCAGATTATGTTTTAAAAAATGTCGAATGACTCGATTGAGCTCGAATCCAAGAAAATATGCTTTTGCTGTGGAAAGAGGTGTGTTATTGGGGCACATTATATCTGAAGCTGGAATGGCTATTGATCCAAGAAAGGTATCTTCATATAGAAAGCTTTGTTTGCCAAGAATGTAAAAGCATTGTCTAGGTTTATTGGCCAGATCAAATGGCATAGTAGATTCCTGAGGTATCTCTCACATGTGTGCATGCCACTCATTAAATTGGCAAGGGAAGGAGTGAAGTATGTATGGGGATTGGAGTGGCATGTTTTAAAGAAGATGTTGGTAGTATCTCCTATCCTACAACCTCCAGATTGGGAATTACCCTTTCATGTGTTTGTAGATGCTTCAGATGTGGCAATCTTGATGCAAGATAAGCACAAAAAGTGGTTCCAACCTGTTTACCATGCCAGCAAAGTGTTGACAAAGGTTGAAAAGAACTATGTAGTCACTGAAAGAGAAGATTTGGGAATGGTATATGATTTACACTAGTTCAGACATTACCTACTTGGTAATAAGGTTGTATTCCATGTTGACCACTAGGCTTTGTTCTATTTGGTAACTAAACCTCAGCTAACTAGAAGACTTGCAAGGTGAATGTTGTTGCAGGAATTTGATTATCAAATAATTCATACACCAACAAGGCAACTTGTAATTGTTGAGTACTTGGGTAGGCTCATCACAGGACAAGATCCTATTGGAGTGCCAGATCAACTACCAGATGTAGACTTGTTTGTCATCAGGATGGACGATCCAAAAGATTGGCATGATCGGATGCTATTTTTCCTTACTAATGGACTGATTCCCGATTCTTTGTCAAGGGATCAGAAAAATAAATGGTGCTACAAAGAAAGCCTTATTTTGTTATTATTGCTGGTGTACTTTATAAGAGAGGCATTGATCAAGTGATTAGGAGATGTGTGCCAGTTCATGAGTAGTAGGAAGTGTTAACAGAGGCACATGCTGGAAGTGCTGGAGGACATTTGTCAAGGGAGGTCAGAGGCAAAACGATTATGCAAGCCGGTCTTTGGTGGCAAATAGTGTTTAAAGATTCTCATTAGTATGCAAAGGAGTGTTTAGCCTATCAGAGAGATGGTAAAACTTCACCAAAAGAGAGGATGCCTCATCAACATATTCTTCCACTTGAGCCTTTTCAAAAATGGGGTTTTGATTTCATTGGTCCAATCAAGCCAATAGCCAAGTACACAGATAATAAGTACATACTTGCTGCTACTAATTATTGTACTAAGTGGGTTGAAGAAGTGGCTTTGAAAGATAAGGGAAGAAGTGTTGCAAATTTCCTGTATCATAATATCATATAGCAATTGAAATAGTGCCTGATAGGGGTACTCACTTTATCAATAAGGTAATTGCAAAGATAACCAAGACTCACATGATGCTACATAAGAAGTCTACAACATATTATGCACAAAGGGTAATGGACAAGTTGAAAGTTCCAATAAAATTATTATGAATATTTTCAGAAGGACAGTTGAGGATAATCCTAAGGAATGGGATCAAAAGCTAGATTCAAATCTTTGGGCCTTTAGAATAGCTTTCAAGGTAACCACTAGTATGACTCCTTTAAATTTGGTGTATGGCACAGAGGCAGTTGTCCTAATGGAGTTTATTCTGGGGAGCTTGAGAATTGCTGTGGAACATAAATTATCTCCTGAATAATCCATAAATTTCAAAACTCAACAATTGTTGAAGTTGGCTGAGGATTGGATTATCAATTCAGGTATTTTTGAGATCATCCAGAGAAGAAGACAAGCTCGTATTAATAGGAATATAAAATTCTAATTGTTTAAAAGAAGTGATTTGGTATTGATATACAACAATTCCAAGCTTGGACCTCATCCAAGAAAATTGAATTTGAGATATGATGGACCTTATAGAATTGTGGAAGTGATCGGTCAAGAAATATTTCTAGTGAGTGATTTGCATGGTAATACTTTCCCTAAACCAATCAATGGGTTTAGGCTCAAACCATATTTTGGTAATGATCCGACTCAACCATAGTATAGAAGGTGGTTGGGGCAAGAGTATGTGAAAACACAAGCATGGGTGTAGTAATGATTTGCATCTATCAAAGTGGAAAATACAAGAATGATGAAGATGAGACTACACTTGGGGGTGATGTAGATAGTACAGTTCAGGCAAGTTTCTCATGTCTGACTGCAGTTCAATCTGCTTGTTTGTCAACATGGAGGAATCTCAAAATTGCTTTATTCATGCATATGGATGTTGTGGTAGTGGTACTAGAAAATTCAACAAATGATTAAAGGCTATATACGTGATGGTGTAGTCCAACTAGGGACTTGATGGAAGTACGACTCTGTTCTGCCGACTAAGTCAAGTTCCAACTAACTTCCGACAAATATTTGATCCGACCTTGGGTCTACTGATCCGACCTTGGTCCATGACTTTAAGGTGATCTAACATCTGTCTGACCTACAAATGGTCCGATGGGGGTTCAAATCAAATTCGATTTCGAAGGGGTTCTGACTCGTTTTCGACACAAGTACAAGAAATGTCATAACAAGCATTGTACAACTACAGGTGAAGGCGATGTCTGGCACAAGTGAAGGAAGTGGCCATATAGTAAGCTTATTTGGAGATAATGTTTCTCAAAGATTAAGAAGCCGACAAAGTGGCACAATCATTTCACGACATGATCACCAACTATGGCATTAGGATATAGTACAACGATACATGCATTTTGAGACTTGGTGGGATACCTTTGAGTTCACTCAAAAGTGCAACAGATTGTGGTCATCAAGAGTTCTATGAGCTGTGCCGGCGGCTATATGGGTAGTAGTCTAGTTTTGTTCTTGCAGGCATATTTCCCTCATGTAGATCTTCAATTGTTGTCAGAGGTTCAAGGATTATGTGAATGGCTACCTATGTGATGGGCAAGAAATGCTAGTTGGTCATGCAAAGCCATTACAATATGCAAGGTGACAGACCTATGATGCAATACAAGGTGCATCCAAAATTACCGAATTGGATGACCATTGAAGGGGGAATTGAGATGTGGAAGAAAGATAGTAAGGGTCGACCATTGTTACCAACACGTTGTTTGGATATACTGTCAATGGTTGCATTTGTGAGAGATCACTTGCAAGTAATATCAGGGATAAAGTCCTGACTACATTAAGTTTTGGGAGAGATGTGCAAGCGGAAAGAATGCATCGTATGAGTCCTACATTAGGCCAGTGATAGACTAATGGAAAACCATGATCAATGAGCTCGACAAGAAAACATGACTACATTAAGTGTTGGGAGAGATGTGCAAGTGGAAAGAATGCATCGTATGAGTCCTACATTAGGCCAGTGATAGACTAATGGAAAACCATGATCAATGAGCTCGACAAGAAAACATCTCAGAGATAGGAGTGTACAGAGATCTTTGGCCAAGAACACAATCGCTTGATGAGGAGGATGATATAGATGCTTGCATTAATGAGTTCCAAGGCTATGAGGAATGGAACGTATCGCGGGCCTCTAAAAGGTAAGCCAAGGGAAGAGTTTAGACCAATGGTGGATGTTAAGCAAGGTGACTTCATCTTAATGAAGCCATTATGGCACAGTAGGTTCTTTGAGAGATTGTGAGTAGCACCATTTCTTCTTGCAGGGGTTCCAAATATCAAGGGTTCCAAATGTACATCATCCTCACCAGTACCATTTCTTCCTACAGGGGTTCCAAATCTCAAGGGTTATGTGCAAGGCTACCTATGTGATGGTCAAGATATGCTAGTTGGTCATGCAAAGCCATTGTAGTTTTGATTTTTCATGTGAGATGACACACCAATGATGTAGTACAAAGTGCATTCAAAATCACCGAGCTGGATGCCCATTGAAGGGGGAATTGAGCTATGGAAGAATGATACCGAGGAATGACCATTGTTGCCAACATGCTACTAGAACATCTAAAAGATAGGAAGGAATGCACACAAATTTTTGGCCGCGAACAAAGTCACCTGATGAGGAGGATAATAAATATGCTCACATTAGTGAGTTCCAAGTCTATGAGGAATGGAATGATCAATATTGAGGGCCTCTAAGAGGTAAGCCAAGGGAGGAGTTTAAACCAATAGTAGATGTTAAGCAAGGTGACTTTGTCTTGGTGAGGCCATTAGACCCTATTTACCACATATGGCTTGGGGTTTCCCAATCAACTGTTAAAATGGATGTTGGATCTCCTAACTTCAAGAAATTATTAATTCATAACTGGGCACCATCCGTTAAGAGAAAAGGTCTTAATGTGACAGAGATGTCTATGTTGATTATTGGAGCTAGTATTGGGCAGAGAATGGGTATGATCCACAGGTGCAAGAGTGTATTGATGAAGTGGTATGGTCGTAGACATCAAAAGCCATAAATCAATCCAAGAATATTAAGATTCCACAGAATGTGTGTCAAAGCACACGCTTGTTTGGTATCGGAGCATAGAAAATGGTGATGATTTTGTCCTTGAAAATGTCAATATTCCCAACTATGAGCCTAAATGTAATATGTTCTCTCATATGATGTTTCTTATCAATTTTTTGTGATCTTTGATGATGCATAGTTGCATGCTAATATTTTAAATTTTTTCATCAATTTTGTTTCTTGTGGTTCACTTTATATGGTGTTTATTAATACCACCAACTGGTGTTTATTGACACCTCTAGTAAGTTATCCATATCATCCCCAGATGGTGTTTATTGACACACCAAGTACATGATTTTCAAACTCTATCAAACTATCAAAATGCTACATTCTAGTTAAGTACTATAACCAATGAATTTTCCCATAATCATTGGAATTTCCCAGAATCAATAAAAATTTTCACATTAGCAATAATTCTCAAATTTCCCATAATCAATGATTTTTTTCCCAAATTTGATGAAATCCAGCCAATTTTGAAATACCCAAAATGCGAGATTTTTTCCACTTATCTAATATGATGTTCTGGATATTGACATGCATAATTTTAAGAGCCTCAATATCTCTTGAATATGTAGTCTAGTATAAAGCTACTTTGAGATTTATAACCATAAATTTGCCATCTTTGAATTGTTGCTTCCCTCCACAACTATTCATGCATACACATGTGCTTTTGTGAGTTTTCATCTTCATGACAACATGGAGATATGTGTATATGTACATTTACCACAAGTGCAGTTGAGAATAAGTGTCTATCCATATGTGAGCATGTGCTTGTGTGGTGGATGCATGCTAGCACCATGCTGATTCTCGCTAACATACTCTATCTTCCCTCTCAAGTGCACATGTGATGAAGTGAAAGAAAATGTTGATTGATGTACATAATAAAAGAGCACAGATCCAATCATTCTAAACTACATTTAGCAAATCCATGCCTTATGAACATATAATGATGAAGAGCACCAACAAATGCTACGTCAGATAGACCTCTAGGGTTGAAGAGGCTCCAAGCTAGCTAGTTGCTCCCATTAGAAGAGATTCCTACTTAAAGGCCTTGGGAGTACATGCTCCAACATCCTCCATTTGATGAATAATGGTTATGAAGGGAGTTGACTTGAGGCCAACCTTAGACCAAACATGTTTCTCCTCCAAATGAAATAGTATCATCCTTGTACCGATTGACACCTTCTAGTGTAATTGCATGCCACAAGATCTATGATGTGGCACATACAACTGCTCATATTGTTGTAGAGCCTAAAGTGAAGCCCAAGAAAATTCCACATGCTATAATCTAGTGGGTTTTATTTCTATGAACACAAGGCTTACAAGATGGCCAAATGATATAGAATCATGTATAAACTATGGTAGAAAATGTGCAAGCACTAAGGTAGCATGCTCAAAATGCATCTTATGTGGCAATGATGCATCAAATTCAACTTGAATTGGCTCGCAACTAGGGAGGTATCAGTAGCTAACCCTGCTTGTGAATAAAATCAAGAGAGCATAAAGGATGGCATTACTCATGGACTCCAATGTGAGGGTTTAGATATTTAAATTGCATAAAAATGTTTGTCTACTAGTGCAAAGGTGTGTGTGTAGGAAACCATGTGATGAGGCCTTTGTGGGTCACCACATGGTTGGGCACTTGTCAAAACACTCTTAAGTGATTGTAGGTGAACATGGAAAACCTAACTCTCACCTCAAACATGACATTGACTGCAACTCAATTTTTTTAAAAGCGTTTCAACTTTGGGTGTTCATGTACTTTGTCATCGAAAGTGTTCAATAACATGATTCTCTCTCATCGATTATGTCTCACCCCTTGCTTCCACTCTTCATATATTATGGAGCTTGAAATAAATGATAACATAATGAGCTTGAGAGGATTAAGAAACCTATAGGAGTAGGGACGGTTGCATGACATAAGAAAGCATCTGATTTCAACAATGTGGTGAAACCATTGTGGCCTTGCTTGCTTTTAATGAATGTAAGAGTAGTTGAGATGCCATGTGAATGCTTAAAAAACAATCCAACGCTTAACATGGCATTATTGTTCACCAATTTCTTAAGTGGATGAGCTTATACCTAACTGATTTTCATGAAAGTAAGAGTGGTTCAGATGCCACATTAATGCTTACAAACAACTAATCCTTAACACGACATTAGTCATCGCTAACTAGTGGGTCATCTCAACCAAACGAAAAGGAAAAGAGGGCATGGGCCTCATTACAGTAAAGTTGGTGCAATTTCCACAAACCCTTAGGAGGGCCAATAATATCTCAATGAGACCTAATGATAAAATGGGGATGGGCTTTAGAGTATAAATAAATTGGAATTTTAATTGTGCAAATCCTTACCCTCATAAGGCAGTAAACAATGCATAAGACTTTGGAATGGTTAGTGAGGAAGACTTAGACTATGATAAGCAACTACAAAAGGGGGTTTTGAAATGAAAATTTTTATGATGGGATAAAGGAATTTTAAGAAAGGAACTTTTGCAATGATTCTAATATTTTAATATACCTCCACATTAAGATTAAAAAAACATTATGTTTCCCATGGTATTTTTCATCTTACATAATTCATTCTCCATATGCTGAAAAGAGTGTCACACAACCATGCGAACACCCTATTCATAGATATTCTTTTATATAGGCCTATAGAGGGCCTCAAACCGAGCTTAAACCATGTTTACTTTCTTGATTGAAACTAAGTTTTTGAATTTGAGATCTAGAAACCTCTTGTTCCATATGTACTCAAATATTCATCTTGGATCTTATGAGAAGCTATTAAAGCTCTTTGTGTAGTCACTAAATGAAGATAATGTGGCATCCTTTACTTGGCTTTGTTTAAACCTGTTTGAATTTTACAACTCTAGAATTGTGCAACCAAACTTGTTGAAGACTAACTCCATGTTTCTTTATGTCATATAGCCAACTGGTAAGAGGTCTTATGCCAATGGGAAGAAAGAAAAGAATCTCCTATGCTTTGTGCACTACCTTCATCTTTTGTAGAGGCATGTTACCAATTTCTACTACTGTGTGTGGAGTCTTACCCATGAATATGTTCCCCTTTACCTTTGTTTAGATGCAATTCTGAGAATCAATTTCCTTTTGTGACATCATTACTTTCCTCAAACTCAAACCATCAAATACTACTGTGCCATCCTTATCCAAGTGCATTGAGCTTATTGCATTCGAGTGTTGACAAATAAGGAGTTCATACTAGACTTTTCCTTGGGCCAGATTTTGATGTGCTTCATCAAACAAACTAGCATTTTGTTTTCCATTTTAATTTCCAACTTTGTTGATCTATCCACTTGTAATGTCTCTCTACTTTTTCTTGCATTCAGGTTCCCAATGATGTTGATATACCATAGTAATTACAATTGTTAGTTCTCTTTGGAGCATTGAATTGATAGTACCCTCTATTGTAGTTAACTCTATTTCTAGGACTTCACGTCCCCCTCTGATCGGAACATGATGTGATGCAGATGGAGCTACTTGGTAATTTAGACAATCTTTACCAAAATTAATGAAAATAGATACCTTTGGCTTGATGATTGTTCTACTTGAGTTGTACAATTTTCTACTTGAAAAATTCTAAACAAATTTCCTTTACCAAAGAATACCTACTCACCATTCTTTGAATCTATGGTGGAGCTTCTTCTCACTTTCTCTTGCATAAGTATGCCAAACATGACTTCAAAAGTTGGTAGAGCATCTCTAATGACCATAGCTATCACCAATTTCTCATAGTTCTTGCCCAGGTCATTCTATGCAAGTCTTTCAGTGCCAGCAATTCCAGGTCCAATGGATGTTGATTGATTTGTAATCGCGCTAAGTTGGATAAGGTAGTATGACCTTTCTCATTGACTATAATTTCTTGGCATTGTTTAATTTATTTTCAAGCATGATAGTTCTACACTTGTTCTCCACACATGAGTTTGTTCCCTGACGATTTTTATATATTCATAGCCAAT
Organism: Dipteris shenzhenensis; assembly: GCF_047967505.1. Classification (NCBI taxonomy): domain Eukaryota; kingdom Viridiplantae; phylum Streptophyta; class Polypodiopsida; order Gleicheniales; family Dipteridaceae; genus Dipteris; species Dipteris shenzhenensis. Next base: position 1,406,618 of record NC_141613.1, read on the forward strand.
GATTAGATTCACGATGTCCTTGACACTAAAACTAATGAGGTCAGAGCTAGTTGATACCTTTCATCCCAAACTACCTCACTTTCTTTTAGCTTCACCTTCTCACAACTCTAATTAGTATCACCATGGTGAAATCTGCATCTGGAAGCTCAGTGCAATAAACATCGATGCTCTCCTAAAATTCACCTACACATAGAAGTAGATAGAACCATTTAAGGAACTCAAATGGGGATATAGGTGGAATGATAAGACCCTTATTTATCTTGAGTAATGAATCTCTTGAAGCATTCCCCCACTTCCACAAACACAATGAACACTTACTTTCTCCCTCTCCCTCTCTTAGGCTCTCTTAAGACATAACTTGATTGTGGTCCACCTTATCCCAACATCTACCCTAGCACACTAGGGATAGAAGCTATGGAATAGCCGAATGAGTAATGCCAACTCTCATGAGCATCTTGTGTGCAAGAAAAAGGCAAAAAATAAATAAAATCATAAGAAAATCCCATATAACCTATGGTAATATAAAACTACCACTAGTGAATTGCATTGTCACCATAAAAAATTACTCTTACCATAGATAGATTCCCCATTATTATTGGTTTTAATAATATAATTTTTTATGAGTATTGATGCGAACAATGGCCTTTACTGGCAATAGTGCTAGCCAAATTTTGGTATGTTTTTTAACATCAATATTTTCACACTATTTGGGACCAAAAATCATGCATGTGAATGATGCATAAAGGGACAACCATCATTTGTGCACTCACACGGAAGGGTTCCTCAATATAATAACATGTGCTACACTTGACTTATCACCTTGTGACATGGATTGTGTTTAGCAATCTACCTTTGCACTAGTACTAGCATATAAGAGAGGCAATAGATTGTTTTTTGGCACTAAGGCACCTGATTCTATTGGGTATAGTTGTTTGCAAGGCCATTGTTACCATGTGTTGGGCAATGAGTGCAAGTAGGGGTAAGGTGTAATCCTATAGAGGAGCTTACTATGCCAATCAATTAGGGAATGTATGACTAGGGTAGATTGTTAATGTCAATTGTAAGTATGGCATGTTGCTAGGGGTCTATGCTCATGATGCCCTTACTTCCACCTAAAGGAAGCTAGGAGATTTATGCATCCAATTGGGGATGGATAGGTTCATCTGTACACATCATGGCCTCTCACAAGATTTTGGATGTTGTATAATCCATCTAGAATCTTGCATTGTTGCAAGCACAGGCAATATGCACATGCTTTATTTTATTTGGGCTCTATGGCAATGTCTCTTCAAACTTATTTGAAGGGTGCATGTATATGTTTTGCCAATGAACAAAAAGAGGTTTTTGGACTATTAGAGCAAAACCATTGCATGGGGATGAGATGGGGATAATTGTACACGAATGAGTAAGGTAACGATTAGGAGTGATGTGAGTTTTCAGAGATAACATTAGATGCTTCCATGGGCATTTATTATTATGGGGATTCCAATTCTCCTTACTAGATTACAAATTATGTACATAAGCTACACTCATTCCCTTGTACATTCACTAATAAGATTTGCACAATTATATATATATATATATATATATATATATATATATATATATATAAGATTGAGAGAAGTCATCAAAATTTTGTACTTTTTTCTTTCTACTCACAAATGGAAAAGTTTTCAGGGATGACGGTTTCTTAATTCATTGGCTGTTACACGCAAGGATCATGCCACAAAATTTAAAAATTAATATCTCCTATAGAAAATGTCGATAGTGGTGAGACCAAAAAGGAAATATGTACCTTTGTTTCCCTCTATAAGGCTATCAGATTAGATTGCATGTGTCTCATTAGATTTCATGGATTATGTTAGTTTTGCTAATGGGGTTGTCATTTTAAAGTGTAATGTGAATAGGTTATTATCTAGTAATGATTATCTCAGACTGGCATGTGCACAAAAGAAAGAGTTTAATTCCTTTAGTGTCTTCTTAGAGTATATAGCATATCATATAACTCTGAACTCTTCTTAATGGAAAGGTGTTTGATGGATCTAGTGTCATGCACGACTTGTGTGTGTGTATTGATGCTACAAATGCCAGTAATGGAATTTATCATGCCCATTATATGGCATGGAACATGACTGGCGATGTGACAACTTGAGCCCAAGTGTTGTGTGTGTTGGTCACACCATGACAATGACAATGGTGACCTAGGTTTGGTTTAACACACCATGGATATACTTTCCACTTTTTAAGACCTCAACGTTGTGTAATTTTCTCGCCTAGTCAATGTGGTTATCTTGAGGACCCTAGCATTCTACATGAGCCTTTTCATAAAAAGGATTGCCAAATGTTGTTTAAATATAACAATGAGAACGATGAAAGTTTTCATGTCAAGAAAATTATGCTTTCTCCTTTGAGAATGTGGATGAGAGTTTATATGAGGTTCTTGGTCTAAAAGAGTTTCATCCTCTTGGTTATTATGATCAAGGGAAGAAATGTGTGAATGGGAATGGATGAGTCCCTCAAGTAGTATAATTCAATAGTGTAATTGTTGATCAACAAGAGATATGAAATGCCAATGCAAGAAGTTCAGGCTGAATGGTTCTTGAAAGTATACGTAGAGAAAATGAGTTTCCATGTATGGTTGCAAGGACCAACAAATGTTTATTCAAAATCTACTATAAAATTGGCTAAGGACTAGGAAATGGATAGACTTCGTAGTCAAAGAAGCTATGGAGCTCCTTAGCCTCAAGCCATTCCATCTCTTACGCATGATATTTCTTGAAAGCCTTGCAAGCATGGATGATTTTTTCACATTAGTTTCGTTAAGAAACAAAATTTTTATATTGGTATCGAAAGTTTTTATGCCATAATAAAAATAAATGTTTGAAACATTCACCAGGATTTGAAACTTTAATGCAAAAAAAATTAAAGTTTCACAAAGACTTACATCTTTTGCTTTAAAAATATGAAGAAAATATATAAAATTATACTATAGTCTATAAATATTGTGAAACTAAAAAAATTAACCCAAAAAAATCTCGTCAAGATTTTATATTACTATATAGGTATAGCTTCGATAAAAACATCCATGCTTGCAAGAACCTTAATCAAAGCAAAGTATATGCATTGGTGTGTACACAAAACAATGAAGGGAACACAATTAGGTGGAGGATTTTACTTTCAAAGAACAAAAGTGACAATGTTTGATTTGAAAGAGTTTTAGATTCCCATGATGGTGGATATTGATATGCGTGATGCAAAGAGCCTCAATATCTCCCAAATATGCAATCTAGTCTAATGCTAATTTGAGAGGTACAACTTTTGTGTTGCCACCTTCTATCAGTTGTTTTCCTCCACAAGTATTGATGCATGCACATGTGCTTTGGTCCATCTTAATCTTCATTACAACATGTAGATATGCCTATGTGTACATTTATATCTAGGTGAGTGCATTTTACATGAGTGTGGGTCCATATGTGTGCATGTGCTTGTGTGAAGTGTGGGTGTGGATGCATGCTAGCACTATGCCGATAACCATCACTTTATATCCTCTTCCAAGTCACCATAATGAAGTGAAAGAACAATGTTGAATGATAGACATAATAAAAGAGCACAAATCCATTCAAAACTAGATTTTAGCACATTCATGCCTTACGTAAAATGATGGATATTGATACTCATGAAAAAGCCTCAATATCTCGAATATGCAATCTAGTCTAACTACTTTGAGAGTTATAATAATTGATTTTCCAGCTTTGATTAGTTGCTTCCCTCCACAACTATTCATGCATACATATGTTTGGTGTGTCTTCATCTTCATTACAACATGAGATATGCCTACTACTAGCACCATGTTGATAGCTAACATCTTATATCTTCTCTCTCAAGTGCACATGTGATGAAGTGAAAGAAATGTTGATTGATAAACATAATAAAAGAGCACAAATCCAATCATTCTAAACAAAATTTAGCACACCCATACCTTATGAACATATAATGATGAAGAGCCCCAACAAATGCCACATTAGATAGATCTCTAGGGTTGAAGAGGCTCCAAGCTCGCTTGTTGCTCCCACTAGATGAGATGCTTACTTGAAGGCCTTGGAAGTACATGCTCTGCTATCCTCCATTGTGTGAGGAAGAAGGTTTATGAAGGGCCAAACATGTTTCTCCTCCAAATGAAATAGTATCACCCTCGCATTGATTGACACCTTCCAGTGTAATTGCATGCCACAAGATCTATGCTTTGGTACATGCAACTACTCATAATCATACTAGCCGCTTTGTTGTAGAGCCCAAAATGGAGCCCAAGTAAATCCCATATGCATTAATCTAGCTGGTTTCATTACTATGAATACAAGGCTTACAAGATTGCCAAATGATATAGAATCATATATAAACTATGGTAGAAAATGTGCAAGCATAGAGGTCGCATGCCCAAAATGCATCGTATGTAGCAATGATGCATCAAATTCAATTGGGATTGACTTGTAACTAGGGAGGTATGGGTAGCTAACCCTACTTGTGAACAAAATCAAGAGAACATAAGGTATGGGTAGTTAACCCTACTTGTGAATAAAATCAAGAGAACATAAGGTTGACATTACTCGTGGATTCCAAAATTAGGATTTAGATATTCAAATTGCATAAAAAGGTTTGTCCTACTAGTGCATAGGTATATAGGTAGGCAACCATGTAATGAGGCCTTTGCGGGTAAGCATACGGTTGAACTCTTGTCAAACCCTCTTAAGTGATTGTAGGTGAACATGGAAAACATAACTCTCAATTCAAACATGACATTGAACTCAATTATAGGGTTTCAATTTTGGGTGTTCATGTACTATACTCATTGAAAGTGTTCAAAAACACGATTCTCTCTCATTGTGTATGCCTCTTGCTTCCACTCTTCATGAATTATGGAACTTGAATAAAACAACAACAAGAAACCTATAGGCGAAGGGATGATTGCATGATCTAAGAAAGTATCTCATGGCAAAACCATAGTGGCCTTGCTTGCTTTTAATGAAGGTAAGAGTAGTTGAGATGCCATGTGAATGCTTAAAAACAATCAACTCTTAACATGGCATTATTGTTGGTGAAAAGCATCTTCACCATTCTGCAAAATCCCCTACCAAAGAAGTGTGGAAAGAAGTCAAAGTCAGCCTTAGTTCAATTTACATTCAGATCAAAATGAGTTGGAGGATTGCTCTACTGGGAGACAGAAGCAACTTGAATGATGCTCTTTACAAGGTCTGGCAACTGGCGAGAGGAATAGTCATTGCAAACTTATGGAGAACTAGGAATAATATCGTGTTTCAGAGTAGACCAACACGTTTGATGAGGCTCAAGGTTTCATTAGGTATTTTGGAAAAAAGAATGAGGCCTTTAAGGCCTTTGGATAAGTTTGGATGTAAGATGTTTATCCTCGTTTAGAGCGTGTTCCCGCTCAGCTCTAACTGAGCAAGAATGCTACATTTGGAGTAAGCGATGGAGTTGCGTGGGAACATCTCAAGCAAGGAGCTACGAGCTTGACCATGTCAGATTCTCAGTGTTGAGTGGGACTTTCGTTCACAATCTCAGCCGTTCGTTACCCAATCTAAGCCCAACATTGAAGCCACCATTTGAAAAAAATAAAATTATTTGTTAGCCAACCCCGTAATGCCCGACTAAAGAGTGAAAAAACCCGTCCAACGGGGCAAAAAAATGCTAAGTTTGGGCGTGGCAGATTCATTAGCAGTAAGTGAGAACAGGGCATTGTATGGCAAAGTGAGCAGGAATGGGCTCTTAGAGGGCAGCTTTTTTCTTTTCTGTCCTCGTTGAGTTCTACTTTTACCTGCGAAAAAAAGATGGCATCATTGCTAACCTCTTTCTCACTTGCTTTTAATGAAAGTAAGAGTGCTAAAAAACAATCAACTCTCACCACTTTCTTAAGTGGATGAGCTTGACCCTACTCTCATTTCATGAAAGTAAGGGTGGTTCACATAAAATGTCATTAGTAGCTAAGTAGTAGGTGAGCTTGACCGAAAAAGAGAGGGCATGGGCGTCATTAGAAAGAAAATAGTGGAGATTATTAGGTGAATTGAGAGTAGAAATCAATTGCAATGGGGATAGTGTACCCTCAAAAGGCAGTAATAAAGAGCAGCAACAGGGTTGGCAAGAGAATGGAGGAGAAGAGCATCATCTCCGATAAGCTTCCGGAAGTCAGTGTAACAATCACGTTGTCAATCACCGGCCCGCAGAATACAAAATTCTCGTTCTCGTTTCTCAGCAGATTCGTAATTGAGACGATGCTTGTTTCCGTTACCGCTCTGAATTGCATGCTGTAATTCTCGTAGCTTCCCTCTCCCATCGAATTGAAGGTGAAATTCGATGTGCTCTCGCCCGCTCTCACCTCCACACTCATGTTTCCTACGCACAGACCCTCGCCATTGCCCATTTCCAACTTCAATACGTACTCTGCGCCGTTCGATGAGCTCACAGACTGCTGCACGCCCGCCCCCGGCCCTCCCACGAGCTCGATCGCTGCACTGCCCTGCGGAACGGAGTAATGCGCCGAATCGATGTATTTCACCGTCCCCCCCACCGTCCATCCTGGAAGTGGAGACGTTCTCGAGTCTGTGATGTCTTCCAATAGCACTCCAAAGGAAGATTCGGGAAGTGAATACGGTCCCTCCTCAAATCCTCCATTTATCAGCAAGTTTCCTGCAGCAGGCACTTACATCATCACCCCAACAACGAATCTCGTTCCAATGTTACTGTCGAATGAAGAAATCGCATTCTGGCTTTCGTTTGTTAAATTCTACTGTTAAACAAAAAGTTTTCTCATGTTTGTAATGCGCAGGTGGATTGAGCGAACTTTTGGAAAAGTATTTTTTTTGCCTATGTTAGATGTTACGTAAACAAACAAGAAATGGAGTATTGGAGAGGCAAAACAAAAAGAAAATGAAGCCCTTGGAGAGATAACTTGAATAAGAAATGAGGCCACAGGGAGGCGAGACTGGTAAGGAAGTTAGGGTTGGGTCGAGAGAGGGAGAGATGCCTGTTGAGAGAGGCAGAGTGACAAAACGAGGTATGCCTGGAATTTTCTAGATGGCAAAGGAGCGGTTTATGATAGGAGCATGGAGTGAAAGACGCAAAGAGAATTCCTTACCACATGCTTTGCAAAGAGAGAGGAATTCCTAAAAATATAGAGAGAGAGGCTAGAATTACTCCCCCCCGTTTTCTCAACTCCCCTATGGTTTCCTCACTCCTCCCATTACCGTTCTTCCCTCCCCCATTCCATTGCAACCCCCCACCTTCTGTTCAACTTGCCCCTACTGTTATTTTCTCACACCCCCCTGTATCCTTATCACCCCCGTCACATTGCACACTTGTAAAGCAAGCGAGCGAGCGAGGGCGCGCACGCACGCACGCACACACAGTGCAATAGCTGCAGCATCACATCTGCAGTGGCACAGTCTATTCAAAAGAGCAGTAACATTTTCTACACCAAGCGTATAATGAATTCAAAGACACTAAAACTCATATGCTTTCAACTATGAGTGAGTGTGAGGGGATGTGGGACAGTTGCAACTCTCCCTCCCTCCGTAAAGAGTATAACAGTATGACGGGCTGTCTCTTCCTGTAAGGATGGAGATGGAGAGAGGCTCTTCTCCTTGCTGCTCAAGGGCTGATGGGTCCTCCTCAATCTGTTGGAGGGCTGTAGGAGGGGAGGAAGGCTGTTGTTGCTGCTGCTGATGCATAACTGAGGGAAAATGGTCCTTTATACAGGTTGGACACCCCTTTTTGCTAGAGCCGACCGGACTGCTGGCTGTCTGGGTCTGTAGAGCCCCTGACTGGTTCTGTGGACCCCTGACCTGCCAGATACAGCCCCAACCTACCACGTGGCAGTCGGGTGGCTGCTGTGCACTGTCGACTGCAATAGAGGCCACGTGGCAGCCCCTGGTTGGCTTCCAGCAGCCAGCATGGACCCCTGGTTGGGCCCTGGCTGCTGTACAAATGCCCTGCACAGCTGAATGCTACTGCACGGGCCATGTGGCAGCCTGTGCTGTCTGCATGGCCTCTTGTAGGCTGTGTAGCTGCCATAGGACAGCCTGAGCTGTAGATGCCCATGACATCCCATTCTATTGAAGCCAAAACTAAGGAAGATAGAATGCCTCCAAGGTGGTGCGGAAAAACGATCATCAACCCACGTTGCTTTGTGGGAGCCCTGATGCTTGAATTTGACCACGAATAAGCGCTTTTGGGTGCCTGTATCTTTTGAAATGATGAAGAAAATGTGCCCAGCCTGAACCACCTCTACCTCGTCCACAATCTCAGGCTGCTCCACATCTGCTACAGCTGTGAACGCCAGAACCACACAAGGCTTTGAGCCAAGATGCATGAAAAACTAGATGCATGGTCCTTGTCTTGGGTACTGCAGCTTCACAAACACATCATTGATGACCTGTAATTGGAAAGGGTCCAAAGCTGTGATGTGAAAGCTTTGGGCATTTCATCCAAATCTGTTAGAGCCTTTTCTCCATAATCTAGAGATAGACCTACTGATCTTCCTTGTATCCAACACCTCGATGGTACTTGTTGGCTTTGGGTCTAATAGCATCCATGGGTAATCTTCGATGATGAGATCTGCTTCATACACTCTCCCAAGTCCTGGTGAGAGGGGACTTGAACTTCTCCCTGAAGGCTGCTCTGCAGGGAGTCCTACCCACACTACTAGGAGGAGTGTGGTTGAGGATCATCCAAAGCAACATAAGAAACCGCTCCCATTGGGACTCTGTGTCTGCAACATAAACTTTAGAACATCGAAGGCCGATTGATAAATCTTAGTTTGGCAATTGGGCTGAGTGTAAAAGTTGCTGGAAAATTTCAGTACCAACGTTGTCAAACAAGGCTCTCCATAACTGGCTGGTAAACTTGGAATCTTGGTCTAACACAAGGGCTTTGGGAATGCCACACATGGGATAGCATCAATTGGGCCATGTCTTGTGGGTCGATCATGCTCTTGCATGGGATCAACACGACAAATTTACTGGTATTTCTAAACCAGTGGTGAGTGGTAGGTCCGTGACAAAGTTCATACTGATGTGTTCGAAGGAGTGGTCTGGAAACACATCCCCGTGAGGGATTTTTACTTTCTAGCACACCTGATCACTGCCAAGATATGGCCAGCAAAACATTCTTTCGACTGAACATCTCTCCCTCAGTTTCATTCACCCTTGCAACGTGCTGCACACGATTCCACGCTCTTTTGTAGAACAGCCAACTATCACTCTAGAGCATCATGGTACTGCTTTCATATCCGGGAGCATGGACTCTTGCACAAGGAAAATGGTTGAAACCATGCCCTTCATGCTGAGAGCATTGGCAACCACATTCTCTGCACCAGGGACATACTGAATCATACCCACAAACTACTGGAAAGTCCGACTCCACCAAACTTGACCGTCTGAGCATTGACAACAGGCATCGTCCATAGCCATCTCAAGGCCTGGTGATCGGTCCGTTTTGTAAACTCCCAATAAATGGTTCCAAGTTTTGAGGGTATGAAGAACTGCAAGTACTATTTCGATGACACAGTCAATGATGTCGGTCCTGACATCAAACAGCTGATTCCACCAAGCCAAAGCCAGGGGTGCGTGTAATGAAGGGGAAAAAGAGGTCAAGTTAGAGGCCCTTTAGGTAGAAAATGTGGAGGACTATATAAGTCTCCATCCACCCCCTACTATGTACTTTTTGATGTGACATCTAATCTTATCTACTCTCCCTTCCTCCTTCCTACCTATGCTCACTCATGCTCTCTCTCTCTTCCCTACTCCCTCTCAATCTCTCCCTCTCTTTCCTACCTCATTCTCTCTCTCTTCCCTACTCCCTCTCAATCTCTCCCTCTCTTTCCTACCTCATTCTCTCTCTCCTACCCCTTCTCCCTTCCTCCCCTATCTCTCTCTCCTTCTGCTAGTCTATCCCCCTTTTCCAAATCTGTCCCTACCCTCTTTTGTACATTGGTATCAGAGCACCTTATTAGGACTCTAAGCCTTTCTTCTCATTCCAAGATGAATCTCTGGAGTTGCTAGCAGTACTATGACGACAACAGCACTGAATAGCTACATTGTAGCAAGACCAAAGGAACACCATCGTACAGCCGTTGAAGAAGCTAGACGCCATCGTACAACCGTTGAAGCAGCTAGACGTCACCCTTTCTGTTTAACATGCATATGGAACGCTTGGACGTGATGCAGCTTCTAGCAGGCTCTCCCAAATCGACGAAGGTTTTCTGCTGCCGGTCTTCCGTCCGTTGAGCCTGTCAGGGTCTTCCATCCGCTGAGCCACGTGAGGCCGTTTGCCTTCCGTCTGCTGAAGACTTGTCTACTGTCCACCCTTCCGTCTGTTGCCGTCCGTGTGCTCCCGTTGTTGCTGCCGTCCGTGCGCTCCCCTGTTCGTTGTTGCTGCTGTTGCTCCCGTGAGGTTGTTTGCTCCCATCCCGTCGCTGCTGCTCATCCATGCCACGCCACGTCCGCCAGCCCATCGCCCTCTTGCCTTGATCGCCGCCTATCCACGCCGCGTCGCCTCTGCCTCGCCTGTCACATCCTACAAACCTTAGCCAACAAAGTTCTAATTCTTAGGTTAGATTTTAACCAGGGTTAGTTTAGTTAGTGGGTTAGGTTTAGGTTTAGTTAGTTGGACCTAGGTTAGGTTAACGCTAACTAGGGTTAAAGGTATGGTTAGGTTAGACTAAGTCAGTGTACTAACTGTCATAGAGGTCTTATGTTAGTGCTGTTCTAACAGTCCTAAGTGACATAAGGACCCTCCTCCCCCACAAAACACCCCAAAAAAAAAGTTCACTTTCAAACTCTTTTTAGGGGCCTTTCAGAGCCTGTTTGAAGCCATTTTGGCTCCGTTTCGAAGCTTCTTCGATGACCTTTCTTCTGAGCCTCTCCATCAACATTTTCGTGTTTTCCACACTATCTCAAGGGCTCATTGCAGTAGGGTTTTTTTCCTTGCCTACATTCGAGCTCCTCTCTCCAGGGCTAGTCACCATGGCACTGAAGCGTGTCCCTCGTGATATATGGCATGACACTGATGGGGCTGCTTAGTATGAGCAAGTGCCTGCCACAGTGGTTCATTCCACTAGTGGTGCAGAGGTTCCTTCCACTTAGCCTCTCTCTCCTGCATCTCAGGAAGTGCAGGCAGTGCAAACGCAATTTCTGGATGCCCTTTCCTCTATGCTCCAGGGTGCTTTCTGCCAGATAGGACAGGAGTTCAGCCAGCAGCGTACCACAGCCATGGCTGTCCCTCGTGATATATTGCATGACACTGATGAGGCTGCTTAGTATGAGCAAGTGCCTGCCACAGTGGTTCATTCCACTAGTGATGCAGAGGTTCCTTCCACTCAGTCTCTCTCTCCTGCATCTCAGGAAGTGCAGGCAGCGCAAACGCAGTTTCTAGATGCCCTTTCCTCTATGCTCCAGGGTGCTTTCCGCCAGATAGGACAGGAGTTCAGCCAGCAACTTACCACAGCCATGGCTATGGAGGATACGGCTCTTATCCAGATGTGACAACAGATTGGTCAGCAGATCACTTTTGCCATTGTTATGCAGGATAAGGGTAAGCAGCTCGCACCCCAGCACGGGGACCATTCAGATAGGATGTTTTGTTTGCTCCACGCAAGGGTTTTATGGCAGATGCCCGTCGTGCCTATGAGCATCAGTCTTATGGACCATTGCATGTACCCCAGCTTGGGGATTATTTGGACATAGATGATGCATTTTCTGTGTCACAGAGCACCTTCTTGCAAGATGTCAGGCCATCTTTTGGCTTTCAGCTTTCTACATCTATGCAGGCTGAACCGTCTCTTTTGGGCCGACCCGTTGGTATGCATCCGGCTAGTGCTCCTTTTACCGCACCAGCGAGTATGCCTGTGGTGTGCATCTTGCTAGTGCTCCTTTCACCGCACCAACGAGTATGCCTGGAGTTGGCTTGGGTTTATATGGCAGCCCCATAGTTGCAAGAAACGGAAACAGAAACGACGTTTCTTGAAGAAACGCCGTTTCGTAATACTTGTTTTTTTTTGTGGATTTTGTTTTGTTGGGTGGTTTTGCGTAGGGGAGGGGGGGTTGTTTTGTTGTTGTTGCTGTTTTATTAGGGGTGGTTGGCTCTCTTTTGATTAAATTGTTTTTTGCCCTCTTTTGATTAAAACGTTTTTCGCCGATTCGTCATCTTCTATCGTCGTTTCCGCCGCCTCGTAATACTTGTTTTTTTTTTGGGTTTTGTTTTGTTGGGTGGTTTTGCGTAGGGGAGGGGGGGTTGTTTTGTTGTTGCTGCTGTTTTGTTAGGGATGGTTGGCTCTCTTTTGATTAAATTGTTTTTTGCCCTCTTTTGATTAAAACGTTTTTCTCCGATTTGTCGCCTTCTATCGTCGTTTCTGGCGCCTCCTGTGCTGCTGCTCTCCAGCCTCTCCATCTTTGATTCCTAGGCCCTGGCACCTGCAGCATCCTCTTCTCTCCATCCCTTCATTCAGCAGGTTGCTCTCCACCCTACAGGCTGCAGCATGCTCTCCATCCTCTCCATCCTGTAGGCTGGCAGTTGCTCTCCATCCTTAGCCTGCTCTCCATCCCTCCACTACCTCTCCATCCTCCCTCTACCTCTCATCCTCCGCCTCCGACTCCTTCTACCTCTCCATCCTCTTTTACCTCCCCATCCTCCTACCTCTCCATCCTTTCTCACCTCTCCATCCTCCCTCTCAAACTTCGGATTGTGATAACTTCAAACTTGTTAGAACTTGGAACTTAGAACTTAGTTCATGACACATGTTGATTGTTGAAGCATCATTCATGTATAATAGATGATACGAGATAGATCAATCATCATAGGAATTTAGAATCATAGAAGTATGCATGATGCTTCAAGTATAGATAATTGTATTATGTATGATTTGCACTCTATTGATAATTATATTATGTATAAAAAATAACATTTTATACATAAATTGTATCATATTGCCTTTTCTTCCATTTTCGTTTCGACGAGGTCCGGAAACTCCGTTTCTTGCGTTTCCGTTTTCGTTTCTTTCATTTCTGTTTCGGCTGACAACTATGGGCTAGCCCGGGATTCATGCACCTATCGCTCCGCCAGCGAGCACATATAGGTAGACACAGCCAGTGCATCGGATGGCAGCGGCTTCTACGCAACGGGGGGTTGGTGGTGGGCAGCAAGCCACTTTTGATGACATGTTGGCAAATTCTTTGCATTCATACAGGGCCCTACCCGAGGCCATCAAACTTGAGATGCCCTTCTCCGATTATGTGAACCTCAAGCGTGATGATGCCCGCACTTCTGGAGGTTACACACACAAGGATTATGCAGCCAAGGATATCAAGGACAAACTCACAGTGCATAAGTTTAAAGGGGACACTCGCACTCCCAATGAGTTGGAGGAGTGGCTCACGAAGCTGGAAGACTATTTCCGCTTCTACCCCAAGTCTGAGGAGGAGCGCATCATTTTTGCAGGTATGCACATGCAGGACTATGCCCACACATGGTGGCGATACATGAGGGATTCACCTCAAAGACCAACCACTTGGAGGGGTTTCAAAGAATTGATGGTCACTACTATCTCCACTTGTATTGGATCAATAATTGGCTGAATTTTATGCCTTGTCATAGACCGGTACGGTCCAAGAGTACTTGCAGCGCTTTTGGAGGCTTTCCCTGTTTGTGCAGGACGTATCTGAAAAGGGAAAGCTGTTGCGTTTCATCCATGGGTTAAATTCTTCTATTGATGTAGATGTGAAGGCACACAACCCTCAAACAATTGAGAGGGCAGCTCAGCTTGCAGAAGTATTCAAGCCTAAATAAGCTGGCAAGCACATAAATGCCATGGGCAGCTTGCATGCTACGGCGTATGACGCTGAGTCGAAGCCTAAGTTTGCTGAGTGGACTGACAAGAAATCTGCAGCAGCACCATTTCCTCGCTTTCCTACTGTCTTGGGTAGCAAGATGCTGTATGCCAGGCCTTACAGGTATCCTGATGCCAAGCCTGGAGGAAAGCCTACTGTTGGAAATGAGCAGGCTGTGATAAAACAGCATACACGGGCAATAATGGACAGCAGAAAGAAGGCCAACTTATGTTTTAAATGTGGCGAGAAATGGACTCCTGAGCACATGAATGTGTGCAAGATGCGCAACAATGGTACTGCCAAGCTCAGCATGATCATTGACCTCTCAGATGACGAGGAATTGTTTGATGCCCCAGGTTCTTTGGATACGTCTTAGGATGAGATGGCAAATACACATATGCAGATGAGGCTCCTGACACTGGAGCCACGAAGGGCACTGACTTTCCTTTTGATCCTGGTGGTGTGCTACTGTGCATGACACTCATGCTTTGCATTCGTATGAAATTTTGCCCACTGGTGACATGAGAGGCCGTAGGCCCACACTCTTTTCTGTGGAGCATCACAATGCCATACCTTTTTATGCACGTGAAGATGCAGGTGGTAATGCTCTTGTGGACGAGAAGGAGGTTTATTGGGACGCCCAGCCAACACTTTATACTAGTTCCATGCATGCCCTGATGGGGGCCAAAAGTGCTGATACTATTAGATTAACAGGGATGATTTATGGCAGGATTGTGCATGTGTTGGTGGACAGCGGTAGCACCCACAGTTTTGTTAACTGCAAGACCTTACAGAGAGTGGGACTGATTGCTACTAAGATAGACCATGGGCTGAGAGTAGAAGTGGCCAATGGACAGCATATGATCAGTAGATCTTGTTGCCAAGATGCAAGGATTAAGTTCTCTGATGACTATACATTTGCAGGTGACCTCTTGGCACTTGACATGGGCCCAATAGATGTTGTTCCGGGCTGTGATTGTGGTTGCAATCTCTGGGCAAAATCAGCATGGATTTCAGTGCCTTAACACTCAGCTTTGTCCACAGGGATGGATTAGTTACATTGCACGGTATTGCAGCTCCTAAATTGCAGGTCATTTCAGCAAGGTAGTTGGCCAGAGAGCTCAAGAGGGGCAGCACCATATATGCATTAAATGTGCGAGTAACTAAGGAGGGTGGCACTCCCCGTGTTGATGATTGTGATATGCACAGATTGCTCTCAGAGTTTGCAGATGTGTTTGCTGATTTGCCATCATAGTTGCCTCCGAGAAGAGATGTAGATCATGCCATAGTCCTAAAACCTGGCAGTAAGCCAATCAATAAGGCCCCATACCGACTCTCTAAGGTAGAACGGGAAGAAGTGGCAACTCAAGTGAGGGACTTACTTCAGAACAGTTTCATCACTCATAGCACTTCTCCTTTTGCATCCCTTGTGCTCTTGGTGAAAAAGAAGGATGGTTCTTACCGTATGTGCATTGACTACAGAGACTTGAATAAGGTCACCATCAAAAACAGGTTTCCATCCCTAGGATAGATAACCTGTTGGATGAACTCAACGGTGCTCAGTTTTTCACTAAGATTGACTTGAGGTCCGGCTATTATCATATTAGAATGAAAGCTGGGGATGAGCACAAAACAGCCTTTCGCACAGAGAGGGGACTGTATGAGTTCAAGGTGATGCCTTTTGGACTGACCATGCACCAGCTACCTTCTAGGCACTCATGAACAAGATTTTGCAGCCTCTCCTTTTCAAATATGTGCTGGTATTTTTTGATGACATCCTCATTAACAGCAAGGATAAGCAGGAGCACATCAGACATGTCAAGCAAGTGCTGGAAATTTTGAGGTTGCATCAGCTTTATGCTAAAGCCAGCAATTGCAATTTTATGGCACAAGAGGTTGAGTATCTTGGTCACATTGTGAGCAAGGATGGCATTCGAGTGGATCCTGCAAAGGTGAAATGCATTGAGGATTGTTGGCCGCAGCCACGCAACCCTACTCAATTGAGGGGATTTCTAGGTCTTGCTTCCTTCTACAGGCGCGGCTGTGGTACTAATTGAAGGCTACAAGTACGTCTGGAGTGAAATAGGTGGGCTTCGTTTTTTCTTCACTCTTTGTAACAAACTAGTGATAGGAACTGCAATCTTTGCTAAGTCCTTGATATGCTTTCAGGAGGCCTGGCAAATACCGATGAACATGCATAAATACGGTGCATTGGGGGGCACCTCACACTCCTCAATGTCCTTGACCTTTGCAAGGTCTAACCAAACACCTAAGGAATTGATAATGTACCCTGAAGAGTGTACCTCATCCAAAAAGAAACTAGACTGCTTGGCATTCGTGTATAATTGTCCTTCAAGAGCTGACAGACTTGTCAGATCTAATGCTCATCCTGAGCGAGATCCTTGAAAAGATCAAGATATCATCCAGAAACACAAAGACAGTTTTGTCAAGGAGATACTTGAATACTATCGGCATTATTCTGTTGAAAGTAGCCGATGCACCTATGAAACCGAAGGGCATTACTACAAACTCATATTGAGCCTTCTCTATGCAACAAGCTGAGTTGTGAATATCCAATTTATGGAGCTGAATCTAATGGTACCTATTATCTTGGAGAACATATGTGCTCCATTGAGCCTCTCACGATCTGTGACATATTCCTTTCTCTATACCTTAGACTTATGGATGGTTTGATGAATGGACACTTGTGGAAGGGTATGCCCTTTCGACGGGACACTTCCTATGAGGCACAACCCTTCACAAGAGACATACTATGGAAGAGACACTTCTATTGTAATGTACCCTCTCATCAAGGGTCACACCCTTCACAAGGGGTACACACCTCTTCATGCACATACACTTTGGAGTACACACCTTTTCATGTGTGACTCTTCACTCTCTATATAAGAGAGGCCCAATTGTATGGATGACACACTACAGCTACACTACAGACATTCAAGCAATACCAACTAACCCTAGACTACCCAAGGGTTAAATAAACCCACCCTTTAAGGCAACCACCCAACCTAGGCATCCACAAACGAAAAAAAGGGACAATCCATTTTGATGCCCGTACGGATTTCATCAAGCAGGCTCGCCTCCCTACGCAGCCCTCTTTCCACGCCATATGCAGCCCCCCCCCCCTCGCCGGTTTGCTGCCCTGGTTTCCTGCCAGTCCCTGCCAGCCTGCAGCGCTAGAGCAGCGCCAGATTACCTGCCATTTCTGCCACGCATCAGCCTTTGATAGCCCGCAGCCTGTTTCGCCAGTCCTCTATCGCGATCCAGCCTTGGTAGCTGCAGCCTGTTTTGCCATACGCAGCCTGCCCCCTCTTTTTCGCCACCTTACCTGCCAGATCAGCAGCGGTTCAGCCCCTCTATCGTGATGAAGACAGCCTGTGAAATTCGCCCTGTTGCTCTGCCTTCCAGTCCTGTCCAACCAGGCCGAGCTCTGTTCCTCGCACCCCACAGGCACTTGTTCTCTGAAATCAACGCAGGAAATCTGCCTATTCTGCATCCAGCCTCAGCCAACGCCGCTATCTGCCTCGAAAGTCTACCCGGCACCTATTCAGGTTCACACATCCACGAGGATTTGCAAGGACAGCAGTATGGACCTCCGGACAGCGATCTGCAGGCCTTTTCTACGCAACAAATTGGCAGATTAAATCAATGCCAGGTGGATTCTACTTCTAAGGATTCTCTTTCATATTGTCATTTGACGCTTATTATCAAATTACAGCAAATGAAAGACGCTTCCTTAAAGCATGGAAACCCCTGGTAATTCACCCGTCCCTTCAAGGACACCTCAGGCATCATCTACCACACAATATCGTGTTCAGATTGCACAACCAGCCCATTTCGGAGCTATTGCATCGTGGGTCTTCTGTGTCACGTGCCCTCCTAGTGATCTAGACCACATCCTATACCTTCTACGTGAGGCACCTCAGTTACATTACTCCCTCAGCACAGTCCAGGTTGTGTTCCACGAGACACGAAGATACCCAGAACCCGATATTCCTCACAAGTTTGCTGTCCATCTTTGGAGAGATTTTTACCCCTCAGCTTCAGCATCTCCAAGGTACTCTCCACCTCCTTCAGCTCCCAGAGATCCTCCTATACAGGTTGTACCTTCCCAAGACAATATTTACACTCTGAAGGCACTCTCCCGGATATCCTCCACTTCCGACAGCAGCTCCCTATCCCTTCTCAGATCCGTGGACTCTGCAACCTACTCCTGTACTCTCATGAGCAGTAACACCCATTTCGGCATCACCAGTGTTACCTCAGACAGGACCTCCTTTACCAGATTTCCACGGGTGGTTCCATCCTGCCTCGCTTGCCCCCTCCAACATGAGCAACCTCAGGGAGCAGCCTGAATCTTCTTCCAGGAATGGTACAAACTAGAGCGCAGGTTCGTGCTTTTCTCACGGGGACCTCAGATATGTCGCAACGCTCGCGTGCAGCCTCTCCAGAGATCAGCGACTCAAGTCCAAAAAAGACCCCTGAAGTCAACATACAAGGCGAAACACTACTGCAACTTCAAATTTCCCAGCTTTAGGACAGCATCTCCGACTTGGTCCAGAAAGTCCAACAACTCCAAGATTCTCGCAATACCACACATACAGAGGATGACGTGACGCAACCAGACGACTATGTGGACTCATTCCCACCAGAGGTAGAAAACACTGAACTCTGTGCCCTCTACCCTTTACTCCAAGCTTCCAAAACTAAAAGACTTGACATTAAACTTCCGGAAGCCTACACTGGTCAACGCAATTGCCAAACAGTTGACCAATGGCTTGCAAAATTGCGCATGTACTTTGATACTGTTGACCTCACGAAAGGCAAAAAGATTGCCTTGGCAACCTCCCTCCTTAAGGATACAGCTTTCCTATGGTGGCAAAGACGCTTAAAGGACGGCAAAAGTGTGTTAACTTGGGAACGTTTTGAACACGTGCTCCGTAAGCAATT
Organism: Dipteris shenzhenensis; assembly: GCF_047967505.1. NCBI lineage: Eukaryota > Viridiplantae > Streptophyta > Polypodiopsida > Gleicheniales > Dipteridaceae > Dipteris > Dipteris shenzhenensis. The sequence continues at coordinate 1,425,478 of NC_141613.1, forward strand.
CATACCTGCCAATGCGGACTTCCAAGCACGTTCAAAACTCCGACAGTTGGAGCAAACAGGCTCCCTATCTTCCTACATCTCTCAATTCACCACGTTGGTGCTGGAGATTGATGGTTTAACTGAGGATGATCGCCTTCATGCTTTCATCTCAGGCCTAAATCCCTCGTTACGCATTGATGTCCTTAAAGCAAACATCACCACCACAGTTGGCGCTATTGCTTATGCAGAGCGCATTACTAATTTCCAAAACACAGGGAAGCAGAGTGCTAATAGAACATAGAACTCTACTATGGCCAAAGGTGCTCGCGCTCAAGATAACCCCAGGTTTAGAAAAAACTCGGGTAATCAAGGTCAGCGACAGTCTCAAGATCCCCACAAGTCTCATAAATCATATGCTGGATTCCAACAGAAGCACTCCTCCAAGGATCGCGCCTCTTCTTCTTCACAAAGTCATTACCGTCATCCCCACCATAAAGGTGCGGCCACTGACAAGAAGAACAACTCCAGCACAAAAGGACTTTGTACCATCTGTACAGGCGACCATAGATGGTTCGATTGTCCCAAGCGACCAAAGCAAAATTCCAATATGGAACCTAGCACTTTCCAAACAGAAGATGCTACCCCAGCACAAGACAAGAAAGGCAAAGCTGTTCGAATGGCAAATACCATCCACCTGAGCCTTGCCAGCAACCCCGAACCTTCCCTGGCCACTCAAGTACTTTGTGTTCAAGGATCGATTCGTGGAACAACGGTCACTATCCTCATCGACAGTGGCTGCTCTCATAACTTTCTAGCCAGTTCTATGGTCGACAAACTTCGGTTGATCACCAGTCCTAGTCTCATGGACTATCAGATTGAACTCGTAAATGGAACTACCTTCTTGTGCAACACCAGGATCAAAAACTTGTCTTTTCGCATCCAACATTATACGGACAAGTTGAACTTCGACATCATGCCTCTTTCTCGGTACGATGTCATACTTGGACAACAGTGGCTCTACGACTATGATCCAGCAATCAGTTTTCGCAGCCATACTATCCAGTTTGTCCACTAGGAAAAACTTATTGAGCTAACTGGTTCTAGGGACTCTCCTTCAACCCCAGTTGCCTCTGCCCTACAAGTAAAGAAGTGGGTTCGTAAACGTCAAGTAAAGACTTCACTTCTGTTGGTTACGGCAGTAGAGGAGACACCAACAAAGGATCCTCTTAAATACCTCAACCAACCTTTTTTCCAGCCCTGCCTGGATATTTTTCCACAGGAATTGCCAAAGCAGTTACCACCTCGACGACCAGTGGATCACCCAATCGAACTTATTTCTGGCAGTAATCCACCGTCGAAACCTCCTTATCGGGTTTCTTACACTCAAAATGAAGAAATCCAAAGACAGGTGACCGAACTACTCCACAAAGGTCACATTCGGCCCAGTTGCAGCCCTTTCGGATCTCCTGTACTACTTGTGGAAAAAAAGAATAAGTCAATGCGCCTCTGCATCGACTACCGAGCCCTCAACAAGCTCACTATAAAAAACAAGTATCGATTGCCTCGCATCGATGACCTCTTCGATCAACTTCTACACGCAACACAATTCTCAAAGATTGATCTTCGTTCACGTTATCATCAAATTCGCATACGAGAAGGCGATGAGTACAAGACAGCTTTTTGAACAAAGTATGGACACTATGAATGTTTGGTCATGCCTTTTGGGTTAAACAATGCCCTGGCCACATTCATGACAGTAATGAACGACATCTTCAGGCCTTTCCTCGATAAGTTCGTCATCGTTTACCATGATGACATCCTCGTTTTCAGTAGATCCCTACATGAGCACAAACAACATCTTCACCAAGTTTTTGAAGTTCTCCGCGCAAATTCTCTCTACATCAACATTGAGAAGAGTGAGTTCTTCAAGACCCAACTCGAATATTTGGGACATGTTATTTCAGCTCAAGGCATCTCTGTGGATCCCAAGAAGGTCGAGGTAATCCGAAACTGGCCTACTTCTAAGAATGTTCATGATGTCCGCTCTTTTCTCGGATTGGCAAACTTCTACCATACAAAGGTCTATCAGTTTTCCGAAATCGCAGCTCCTATGTCCGAATTATTGAAAAGCACAGCAGTTTTTCAGTGGCTTCCCGAAACAAAGTATAGTTTCCAACAACTCAAGCAAGCACTCACTACCACACCAGTTATGGCTATTGCTAACCCAAACCTTCCATTTGAGGTCATGACTGACGCTTCCGACATCGCTACAGGAGCAGTCTTGATGCAAGAAGGCAGAGTTATTGCTTTTGACAGCCATAAACATTTTGATATCCAAACCCGATACCCGGTTTATGATAAGGAGTTTCTTGCTGTTGTACATGCTTATCGCTCTTGGAAACATTATCTCATGGGAGCCGACTCGGTGGTTAAGACAGACCATCACTCTCTAAAGTATATCTTTACTCAGCCAGTCATGAACGCTCGACAAGCACGCTGGGTTGAGTTTCTGGCCAACTTTCACATGGCCATTGAGTACATTCCAGGACTACGCAATGTAGTTGCAGATGCTCTCAGCAAGTTAACTCTAGCATCAGCTATGGTAATCTCTACATTATCTATGGATGTTTCGAATATATTCAAAGGGAAGTATTTCAATGATAAAGACTTCGGCACAGCCGTACAAATTCTTTCAAAAGATCAACCTTCGACTTCCGAACAGAAGATTTTGTCATCCTATTCTTATACGGACGACCTTCTGTATCATCAAGATCGCGTCTGTGTACCACATGACAAGGATGTTCGACGTCTTTTGTTAAAAGAGCATCGTGTAGTTCCTTATGCTGCCCATCCAAGCATCAACAAGACTTATCGGTTACTCAATGCAACATACTACTGGCCTCAGATGAAAAGCGACGTCATCAAAATGGTAACATCTTGCTTATCTTGTCAACAAATGAAAGCAAGCCGATGACTTTCAACAGGACTTCTTCAGCCTCTTCCAGTTCCAACTGAAAGGTGGGAAAGTATTTCCATGGATTTCATTACAACACTACCACGATCCTCCAGAGGTAACACTCAGATTATGGTAATTGTTGATCGATTGTCCAAAATGGCACACTTTGTTGCTTGCAAAAGCAGTGCACAGGCTCCGGACATAGCCAAACTCTTCATACAACACATCTTCCGACACCATGGATTGCCCAAGATCATATCCGACAGAGACCCTAAGTTTACCAGTCACTTTTGGATTTCACTGTTCGAATCTTTGGGTACAACTCTACTGTTCAGTTCAGCCTATCACCCAGAATCAGATGGCCAGACTGAAAGAGTCAACTAAGTTCTGGAAGAAATGCTTCGACATTATATTCAGTCACGCCTAGCAGCTTGGGAAGAGTATCTACCACTCCTTGAGTTTGCTTATAATAACTCTTTCCATAGAGCCATCAGTATGACTCCATTCCAAGCAGCTTATGGACACACTCCGATTGTACCAACGAATTTTGTGCTTCAACATTGAGTGGCCCTAGCGGATCAACTGGTTCAAGAAATGCAAGACATTCTACTCCAAGTCAGGGATCATCTGCGAAAAGCGCAAGAGCGGTATCAACGGTTTGCCAACAAACATCGGCGTCACCTGGAATTTGACACTGGTGACATGGTGCTATTATTTGTATCCCCACATCGCTATAAGACGGTTAAGTCTGTGTTTCCTAAGTTGCGACCACGATACTATGGACCTTTCCGGATCGTCAAGAAAAATTCACCTTTAAGTTACAAATTGGAATTACCACCATCATGGGGTAAAATCCATCTGACATTTCATATTTCTTGGCTAAAGACGTACATTCCAGGCGATGAAGCAGTTCCTCCTGCAGGTGGTTATGTCCCAAATTTCGAAGACGATTATGTTCTCCTTATTCCTGAGCGTATTCTAGACCATCGACAGGGAGAGACTCAACATCGACTTATCACAGAATTCCTTGTTCTTTGGCGAGATCTGGACGACTCCGACGCTACTTGGCAATCTGATGAAGACTTACAGCAGTACCCTGACATTTTACAGCGGTATTTTCAGAATTTACCGTGATATTTTCTGCATCAGTTCATTATCTCCACCAGGGTCTTATTTTGAGTGGGAGGGGATGTCACGATCTGTGACATATTCCTTTCTCTATACCTTAGACTTATGGATGGTTTGATGAATGGACACTTGTGGAAGGGTATGCCCTTTCGACAGGACACTTCCTATGAGGCACAACCCTTCACAAGAGACATTCTATGGAAGAGACACTTCTATTGTAATGTACCCTCTCATCAAGGGTCACACCCTTCACAAGGGGTACACACCTCTTCATGCACATACACTTTGGAGTACACACCTTTTCATGTGTGACTCTTCACTCTCTATATAAGAGAGGCCCAATTGTATGGATGACACACTACAGCTACATTACAGACACTCAAGCAATACAAATATTCCTTGTTCTCTGCTATTTCAGTCTCCTTTCTGTTCCTTAGCACATTTCTAAATATAGTAAATCTAGGATTTCTTACAGAGCCACTTCAAGATGTAATTGATTGTAGGCATTAGGGAACCAACTCTTGACTGTAAGCTTGTTCAGCATGCAATAATCCATACACATTCTGGTTGTCCTTTTTCCTCTTCTTCACAAAAAGGTTCGGACTTGCATATGGGGAATTACTAGGCCAAATGAAGTTGGCTCCAAGTTTAACTGTTTGTGCAACTCCTCCAAGTTTCTGCTGAGCCGGTAGGGATGCTTGCTGGGTGGTGAAGCTTTCTCAATTTGATGATCCTTTGCCCAAAACTGGTGATAAACTTAGAGGTGGGAAAATTCCTATAACAGGGCCTGTTGCTGGTGGGTTGGTGATTGAAGGCCGTAGAGCAGAATTGACGCATAATAAACCTCCCTACCTTAGTGTAACTCTAGGATGGCTGAGATGAATATTCGGTCACGGAGAAACGTTTTAAAGTGAAGCAACGGACTTTGAACCAATGGCTGGAATGGTGGGGTCTAGACCATTGACCACCAATCTGGCCATAGAAATGGAACATGGTGGGAAACACATGATGCTCACCCTTCTGTTGATCCTTAATCTCCTCAATGACGATGGAGGCCAATTCTTTGCTAGAGCTGAAGACATAACTGGGCCAACTCTTGTGGCCATCTCCTCGCAGAGCTTCTTGTAAGGAGGGCAATCCTACTTCTTGTGGTCTTGCACATAAAAATAGAGACGACTTTCCTTGTCCTACTTGGCACGTGTCTCGGCATCCCAAAAATCACCATATCCATTGCTTTTCTTGGCTGTCCAGTTCTTCTTATGGCTTTGCTACCCGTTTGTAGGCTTATTTCCATTTGTGGAGTTACTATCCCCCAAAAATGTGGAGTCTCGCTATTTCTTGCTGAGAGAAGCCTTTGGTCCTTCACCCTTGCTGAAACTGCATACATGCCACCGAGTGTCCAATAGGCCATGGAGAAACTTCATTGGTCTTGTTCTGTTCCTCCTCATATAACTGGATGGCCACCTGTGTGAATCAGTTGGCTTACTGCTTGACTCACTTGCTGGGCCCTTGGGACATTCGAAGAACTAGGTCTCCAAATAGTCCGGATACCAAGGGGAAGGAAGCGGATCCTGATGTCCTTCCGAAACTCCTCCCAATGTGCAATTGGCTATTTCTAGCTTTGCATTATAGTGATCCACCCGCCACTTGTGCCACCAAGTGAGAGCAAAACGTTCCCAAAATGCCATGTGGCCAGAGCGGACCCCGGAACGCGGGGAGATGGCTCTGCCGCGTTCTCAAAACGTTGGCATTCCAAGATCTGGTGCCTGGCAGCAGCATATGGGACTCCACCTCGCTCTTGTGCCCTCGCCCTGCATCTTTCAATCCTAACATCTCGAACTACTTTTGCACTCCACCTCCTCCTCTCTAAGCTCTCTTTTCTCCACTCTCTACTCCATTGAGTCCACTCAGCCACTCTACTCCATCTACTCACCCTCCCACAAGCTTCTACCTTCCACTCTCCTACCTCCACTCAAGCCTCTTTTCCCTCAAGCTCTCTTCCTTGTCCCTTTCTAAAATTATTTCCTAAGCTTGTGATGTGTAGGTTAGGGAAGGTCATCTAGTGAACGATGACTACAAATGAACCATGAGCAACAAGACGCCTTCCAACTCCAGCATGGATGAAGAGCTGCCAGCCACAACAATGGACCCCAGACAAGAACCCCAGTGTCAATATGTTTCGGTAGCCGTGATACAGGTCATGATGCAGATGAAAGTACAACAATCAAATAATTCTCATTCTCCAGGAGATGAGAGATCAGAACCGCATAGAGAAGGCATGGGACTGGGCTGCCCAAAAAGCCAAAGAAGAGTGCGACTAGGCTGCTAAGGAAGACTACAATCGGGCTACCTTGAAAGAAAAATTGATGCGAGGCTCAGGAGCTGAAAGAAGAACGCGATCTATCCCTATGCCTATCTCTGATCAAACTAGACTTTGGAGACAAATCGAAAGCCCATCAGGTCTTTGTTCCCATGAAGCACAATTTTGATAGATATGATTCTGATCATATGGCTTAACAAGTTCGAGACCTGGTTCTTAATGGTCCCCAAAGAGAACAACAAGAATTGCATCCTGGCTTCTATGCCTCTCTTAATCCCCGGGCCTATTACTCCGGAACAGCATTCCCCTGTTCTAGGGGTTTTTATGTATGACCATTATATCAACCAATGCATGTGGAGAGAGGAAAACTAGCTACGAGTATGAGATATTTCATCATGAGGTGTGCTAGTCAATAGGTTGTTTAATATCTTGCATCTCTCATACGTTTACATTTAATGCTTCTTGTTCTCCGTTCACTTGTACATCTTGATTCTTTGCACTTCCTGTAATTGTCACCTCATATAAAAGTTCGACTTTGAATGGATCGTTGAAACCCCACTAATGATGCCCCTGTTCTAGGAAGGGGGAACGACTGTCATGGTTTTTATGTATGGCCATTATATTAACGAATGCATGCAGAGAGAGGAAAACTAGCTACGAGTATGAGATATTTCATCATGAGGTGTGCTAGTCAATAGGTTGTTGAATATCTTGCATCTCCCATACATTTAGATTTAATGCTTGATTCTTTGCACTTCTGTAATTGTCACCTTATATAAAAGTTCAACTTTGAATGGATCATTGAAAGCCCACAAATGATGCCTCTACAAGATCTCAGGGGTCCTCAGTAACAGTTGAGTAACCTTCATGGAAAGGATGAATCCATATTAGAATGCACGAGTACTAGAAAATCTTTCTGTAACATGAGGTGCAATGATATTACTTTTGGGACGACCAAATACATGAACACAGTAATTATTTACAAGCTGCTGGTTAGGCAATTGATAGTCACCATAATATCTTCTTCAAGGATTTGCTAGCTAAAGCAACAGGAATGAACCCCAGCAAGTTTGACTCAGGTAAGATATTTAATAGAGGGGAAGGCCCGCATTGGGGAGGATGATGGTTTAGTTAAAGAATTTTTTGACGGTACATGTGTGCTAGGACTAGTATGCAACCCGCGCATTGCTGCGAGAGAGGGAGAGAGAGCTCCTTGTGGCACATGCATTGATCGGTTAAATTGCTAATCAATTAACCTTGGATACTTGGATTGGCTTTTGGAATTTTGACTAAGTCTTAACCATGGCTTTATTCCTTTAATTCCATTGGCCTTCCATATCCTCCTTCCTCCCAAAGGTGAACGTCCATCTCCTCCATTCCATTGACCTTCTATCTCCTCCTTCCTTCCAAAGTTCCTATAGTTTTTCCACCTCCTCCCCACTCAAAGCCTGCCTCTTGTCTTTCCACCTCCTCCCCTCCATCCAAGAGCTCCTTCTTTGTGACATGTGGCAGGCTCCTTTCCTCCAAGCTGCCACATGTCCTTGCTTTTTTTTTTCCTTTGTCCATGGTTAATAGGTTAAAGATATACCATCACACAGTATTACTTTAATACAAGCTTGTTTTGTTATATCCCAAAAATCACAAAAGCATTGTTGTCAGCCATGTCAAGGCCATATTGATAGAAACAGGTCCGTCAGCTATTGGCCAATTGTTAACACGTCAGTTGGTCACCCAACCTAGCCAACACCGATTTCCCTTCCCATATAGGGGCTGGGCTCGGTGCAGTTGGAGCATCCGAGAAGCAATAGTAGTTCTCTCGCAGCTTCTTGTTCTACAGCCTCCAGGGAGAAAGTGTTGTCCACCGACAATTTTTACTACAGGCCGTGGGCGTTTGTCTTTTAACATCGTTTTCAGCAAATGCGTGGATTATCTACATGATCTGATCTGTCACTAATGTCTTCATCCATCTCTCTCTCTGTCTCTCTCCTTCCTTGAAACAGTAGAGTGTAATGCCAAGTTAATTGTAGCGGCTTCTAGTCCAGCATTCCTTGTCGTCAAACTCCCCCACGCCCAAAAATATTTAAAGAAACAAAACAAAAAAAGGACGAAACTAAACATTGCGTAGCATTACATGCATGGAGGTAGACAACGAAGGAACGGCGGTTATGACCTTAGCTACATTAGACACGTACATACAGAGGGGAGAGCATACCATTTGCGTCTGCACTCGGTGTAGTAAGCTTCTTGAGGAAAACTGTATCCAACACTGGACCGCACGTAATGTTAGGATCCTGCTGTACCGGCTCTTCGCTAAGTTGATTGCTGAAGGTTAGGTTTTCTTGATTCAGCATTGCATTAAAGCCCCAGGCGTGAGTCTCCCAGCTCTCGCTGTATTTCTCCTCGAGAAAAAATGACGCAGACTGAGAAGAAACTGACACGTTCAAAAAGTCTGGTGTAGAACAATTTTGCCCTGCCGATGCGAGACTAAATGTTAAAGAATATGTAGATCCGGGTTCAGCAGAGAACGCTTGACTGACTTGTCCATCTTTTCCTAGCTGGACGCCGCGCCCCTCATCGGGAAGACTAATGTTTCCTCCAGCTTGAATATATTGGACAATGCCTGCTATCTGCCATCCTGGGAGTGAAGAAATCCTGAGTTCTTGAGTGGTGTCGTTTAGTGTTGGACCCTCTGAGAAATTGGCATTGGACAAGGAGACAAACGAGTTGTCTTCACACGGAGACAAAGGCACCCAAAAGTTTGACTTCATCAGGATGAGATCTGAAAAGAACGAGTGCATAACTTGATCGCAAATGCAATTTCTGTTCAGGAAACTATTTCAGTACGTGCCACAAGAAGCGAAAATTCTATTTCGTCTGATCTAACAACGAACGTTAAGGGAGCACAGCTGGTGGGTGGGAATTCCATCCCCTGACCAAATGCAGTAATTCATTCCAAAAAACGTTTGCCGCAATATAAAGCAGAACAGCCACAGCAGAATTAAGGATGGGTTTTCTGAAATGTGAAGTACCTGCAAGTGCGAAACTAAGGAGCTGGAAGCTTCCAAGGATGATGATCAACGGGAGCTGCACGAATCGCGGAGGGGAAGCCATGAGCATGAAGCTGCATTGGAGAGGAAATGGGTGATGACGGATGGTGTGTATGATGAGGTGAGCTGCTTTTCCATTTCATGGCAGCTGCAGCAATCCATAGCGTTTGGTTGACCTTTTCGTCTGCATCCCTCCAAAGTCAAAGCTGGTGAGCACCCAAAACATGTATTTGCCTTTGCGTAACCATATAAAGAATACACACACCTTTACACACCCACCCATGTAGTACTCCCATACACCTTTTTTTAAAATAAAGAATACACATTTTTAAAGTTATACTCCAAAGTGGAGGTCTCTTACTTTAAACGTTAACCATGAAAAAGAAATAAGACAAACTGACATACATACATACATACGTCGTGTCACAAGATTTCCCAATATCCCATTCTATATACATATATTTATATAATTCATTCTATCTATATATAGATACATACATACATACATACCTACCTACATTGTGTGTGTGAGGAGAGAGAGAGAGAGAGAGAGAGAGAGTGAGGAGAGATAAAGTGAAAATTTATATTAATGTCCTTTGTAAATAAATCCAATGAAGCTAAAATATTAATCTCACAAGTAGCTCCACCATCACCAATTATAAAATCTCAAAACCCCTCCGACTACCAATTTGCTTAGAAGACAATGCAAAAAGAATTTACAAAATAAGATTGCTTCCATCTGATTGCTTACAAATGCTACAATAGAATTGTACAAGATGCCATCCTCTACTAATGTGTTTTGAGTATAACTTGCAAATCCTCTCTTCTCAACTAATATTCCTCCATTCACGAGTTAGATCATGAGAACTAACTTGTACACTATGTATAATCTGAATTTATGCATTGAGGTTAGTTTGTTCTCCCTAAATTATCATTCCTTTCTCTACAAAGCCATTTTCTCCGTTGGTTCATCCCATACTGTAGCCATCATGTTCTGTTACATATCAACTCCCTGATTGCGAACCTCTTGCAATATGTCTTCTATACCCATTTCCCATTTTTCAAGCCATTTGGACCCCTACTTACACCATTGTTTCCCCCCCATTGCATTGATATCATTTTGTGGTAGGCTATTTGACTTGATCTTTTTCACTTTGTTAATGCAATGGATTGAGGACAAAAAGCTTCTCCTTCAAGAGGGAGCAGATCCATAGGTCTTGTAATCAATGTGTGAGCATTGCATAGGGCACACTGTTAAAGGCTTTTGTAAAGTGTCTTAGTAGATCTTTTGCTTATGATTAATGACTCTTGTGAGGGCTCGAAGGGTGAAGCTATGGTCCAAGGTTAAATGGCCTTGCTTAAATCTAGCTTGGCCACTTGCCCTGAGTTCACTGACTATGCAAATTCACCAACAAAGATTTCTAGCTGTTTGAAGTAATTAAGGCATTGTGTGCCCCTCATGATTGTCTTGTGGATCACAGATGGACAGAATGCAAGGGTGGATCATAGCTAAAGGGTCTCCTATGTATAGTCTAACGCATGGACTACATGGTGTTCATTTACGAGTTGGAGGAGAAACCCATCTTGGTTTCCTCACTGCAAAGGTTGTCGATCATCGAACCACGAACATTACACGCATGTTTGAAAAGTTCTCCTTGCAAAGTCTCATGATCTTTTGCCTTCCTTGACTTGAGTTACTTGATGGGTGTGTTTAACTACTTCGACAAAAGAAAGAAGTCTCTTAGTCGCCCACTAGTAGCAATGATCTCTTCTTGGTTATGGCCATCATATAGGTTGCAAGGATACTCCTCCCATACCACCAAATGTAAAACAACAATCAAATATTCCTTTGCTAGGTTATGTCATAAAAGGTCCGACGAGTCATTGTGATATATAGTATAGAAATAATCTGTCTTTTTGGTCAATCAAGAGCTAGGTCAACCAAAAATTGCGATTTCTCCCTCCCATTTTGTACGTTTTCTTAAATTTTTGCACAAAATCTAAGTGATGCCTTTAAGCATTAGTCAAGGCCCATCTGAAATCCCTGCATTCCTCATCATACTAACCATTCTATGGGAATAACCATTGATGTATAGTATCAAACCATTGTATGGGGATAAACATTTAAATCTTCACCTAGATAATGCTACATTCCTCATATTTAAAACAATTCTATCCTATGCAAACATTTAAAATTTGGTCTAGGTAAAAGTACATATGTGGATAAGAAAGGAGGGCATCTTTATGGAAAATTCTAAAATAGAAAGTTTCTAGACTTAAGGTTTTCAAGAATATGTCGAGAATCTAATAGTTTTAGGGACCAATGTGAGCTAAATGTCATCATATTGATATTCCTAGTGCATCTAGTTCTATGGATAAGTGACATCTCAAAATCAAAAGATATGGCAGAGAGAGAGAGAGAGAGAGAGAGAGCATGCAAGCATGTGTCTAGGGTTGCATTGCATGCATGCAAGTGTGTGAGTGTGTGTGTGTGTTCAAATTTAATACTCCCATCAATATAGATCCATATAGTTAATCCCATGATTAAGATTAAGTGATGAAAAACCCATAAAATGGATAAAATAGAAGTTAGGCCTTCACCTAAAGAGAATCGAATGAAATCTTGTTAAACCAGTAAATTATTTCACACAACACCTCAGATGTGGGGTAACAAACAGTCTCTCAATACCAAATATGAAATGCCAAGTTTAAATGCTGAATCTTTCCAATAATCCGAGATCCGAGGTCAGGGTCAACTTACCTGCCACCATCCAAGCGAAACAAAGTGTTAGAACATCAGTGTTTTAAGTTGGTAGACAGGTAATGCTTGCTAACCCCGACTTGTTATCGCTTTTACCCAAGAACCAAACTACCTTTCAGATTCAAACGTTGAAAATGAAATGTGTTTAAAGTAATAGGGGTGTTTGAATAGACCTCCTTGTATTGCTGCACACTTATCCTCGGGAGAGTAATTCTATTTAATAAATATGCCTAATGATGTTACATCCCAATGCTAGAAAAAGAAAAGAAATTATCTTTGGAGCCTTTAAGGGAAATCTTAGAAAAAATATTACACATATTGTAGGGAGAGTTCTACTATTAACCAGAGTTAAAATATGTCATACTATTAAAGTTATACAAAACTTAAGTTCAAATCAGGGACAACATTAGATATAATGGAAGGAAAATTCTAACAAGAGGTAAAAGAAAGCTATGTAATGCCTAAATTAAGTTTTTAAAAATTGAATTAAAGAAGTGCAAAGATTCTAAAAAGATATACATTCTACTAGACATATTGGAGGGAGAATTCTAACAATAGGTAAAAGATAGCTAAGCAATGCCTAAATCAAGTTCAAAAGAAAAGAATTAAAGGAGCACAAAGATTCTATAAAGATGAACATTCTATCAACCAAACCAAACCAAACCAATGTTTAAAGTACAGAGATCATATCATCAAAAATATGAGAGATCTATAAGAACAATTAGGTTTTAGAGGGACTCATAGATGAGCCAAACACACATATTAAGTAAGAAGAAGAATATGTCATTGAAATGAAAAGAGCACATAACCAGTAAGAGCACCAAGCAAGGTCTGTGCGATAGAGGCTTCCAAACAGGTTATGTTGAGTAGAAGTGCACCTAGTCCACCACCTAGTAGCCATGGCAAGTGTGTTTGTAGGATAGCAGAGACAAGCCAGACAGATGAGAATAAACCCGTTTGAAGCAAAACACTTGAGAGGTCACCCTAAATGTGTGTAGGGTTGAACGTTGATGCATCATAATGGAAGTTACTTATGGCTCGAGCTTGTATATTGTTGCAGCAAGAGCATCAGATGCCAAGGAGTGAAGGACTACACCTAAGCGAGAATCCATGGAACGAGCAAAGGGAACACTGTGAGGGCAAAACACGATGAAGGCAAGCAACGAAGGGATGTGCAGCACCGAAGGGCCATGTACGAAGCTCCACGTAGCATGACTTAGCAAGGCTATGCCTGAGCCACGTTACCACCACATCTATGTTATTGTGCATATGTAAAGGACTTGGACCATGTAAAAACAAATGTACCTGACAAGCCTCCATTGTGTCGCTTGAACCAGGGATATGTGATGCTCAACACGCCAAGGGTCCGGTGGAGGATGGGAGTATGCCAAGCTACACAGGTTTTTTCTTTCAATAGTGGTACCTAGCTAGGCGGAAACAAAACATCTCATTGCTGATGTTCTTTTATCAAGAGTAGACTAGGATGGAGAGGCTTGCCAACAATGAGAGATAAGGTAGAGGGTAGGGAAAGCATGTCACCACGATAAGGAGGTGATTCAACATAGGGAAGAAGAGAAGGCAACCAACTCGCCACCATTTTAGGTAGAGCTCCACCAATAAATATTAATGCCGAATCTTATCACCTACTAAACCCAATTTTATCATGATCAAATTATTCCATTCATACCGTGTCATACCAGTGGTAACATTAGCATTTGGTTGCATCATGTATAAAGATTACAAGACCATACTAAAAGAGTCAAGGAATTAGATTAGATATACAGAGCAAGTAACTGCCAAACAATTGTATATACAATCGACTACAGAAAGCTAGACATTTCATTATGAGTTTAAAATATATACTGTAGAATTGTGAAGCATAGCACCAAGCGAGGAGGTCATCATAATATTATGGGGGGGATCTCCAATTGTATCCTCAAATATCCATGAAGAGTCCCCAAGGAAAATTGCAGTAGTTGAATTGAAACCATGGATGACTTTTAATACATATGAAGTCCACCATACAGGTAGAGAGACCATAATGATTTTTTTGCTTAAATGTTCATGAGTACTACCTCATAGATTTATTACAATTCAAGACCCACACCCAAATTAATGAAAACACACCATTGAACCATAGAATGTCATTGCACTACATAAGAAAGAAACAATCCATACTAAACCAAAGAAAATGTAATAAATTCTCCTTGCATAAGTCATGTAGATGGCATCCCTTCTTCATGTATGATCTCTTAATAGATCATTCTTCCCCCAAATTGGTGCTACCCTGCATTAACCATACAATGAACACGATGCTGTAAGTGTGAGTATGAGTCATCAGTACACATATTACAAAATAAGGGGCTACAATCATTGTTTAAATGAATTATATATGTATTAGCAAGTAGTGCCAATGTCCTGATGTGTGTGTGTGTGTGTGTGTGTGTGTGTGTGAGTGAGTGTGTGTGTGTGTGTGTGTGTGTGTGTGTGTGTGAGTGTATGTGCATGAGAGCGTGTGTGTGTGAGTAAGTGTGAGTGTGTGTAAGTGTATGTGTGTGTATGTGTATGTAAGGGTACACATAGATATGTGTGTGTGTGTGTGTGTGTCCTACCCCTAACCCAGAGGATAAGACCACATGGTGAGGGGTAAGCCCACCATGTGGAACCTACCTCTCACCTGTAAAGAGATAAAGGAGTTTTGAAATGTCAAACCGTAACCCCGAAAAGGTGTTATTTTTTAAGAAATGCACGATATTTTTTATGATCAAGTGCGTATTAAATCCATTATTCTCAAATAGCCCAATTAGTTGCATCAAATCAATATATGCCCATGATGTATGTGAACCATTGTAAATAAGGGGTAACATTTGTAAGACACAAACCTTGTACGCATTATTCTTGGGTCTAGTGCCAACTGCATGAATAAACGAAACATTAGCACAAGGTAGTTTATCTTTCTTCCAAAAAGTATGTGTTTCATATCCACCAATAAAAGGTCTAGAAAGTGTAATGGAAGTGTTCAAACACGTGGTGGAATAAGTATCAAAATACATAGCAGATCTTCAGGATCAAAAGGCTTGTTGTGTGTGAAACAATCCAAGACAAACCTGCTGTTAATAAATATAAGATCATCCATAAACCGTGCCGAGAGGTAGAAGGATTTCAGTTTCTCCATATCTTTCAATATAGATAATTTGAGAATAAATTGTATCTCAAACCAGGCAAGATATAGGTTACACCAAAGAGGTGAACATGAATATCCCATAGGAATACCTTTACTTTGTGCATATATATCTCCACCTAGCTTAGTGAAGCAATTGTCTACTATAAAGATATTGAGGTTTATGAAGTCTTTGAAGTTGACTGAACACTCTTTATATTTCTTTGCTAGTACAAGTTGCTTCCTGAGAGCTTCTTGATTTTTTTAAATCCAAGGTAGCCATCTTTACTGAGGGTTTTGATAAGATTTTGAAGCGAGCCAATAAGGCTGGCTTCATAGCATGACATGATGTCAAAGGTAAATACTCAGGATATACTCGTTGGTAGATTAATAAAAAAGTCATACTGGTTGTGGATAATCCAATATGCATTTATGTAGGTGCGGGTAAAGGTCCACAGATCTTTATGAATACTTTCAGTGTATTTTTGAATACCAATATCAAGGGCAACCAACATTTTAGTAATAAGGGCAATAATGTTCATAAACATACAATTGTGAGCATTAGTAAGACATCTAAATGGTTTTTTATGAGCCTTATACGTCCCCATGAGATAAGGGAAAGTTACATTAGATGGTTGCTCAATGCCATATGATAATGAATAGATTCCAACATTTTCTGCAACATCATTTTCTATGACCTGAGATATTACAAATTTCGGTGAATCAAGTCTTTGCTTGGCTACAAGCCTCATGGTGCAAATGCAAACTAGGGATTCACTAGAGAAGATGCAAAATGTGTCCAATGGTTTGTAAAAGGTGGCTACTAAGTTTCACAGAAATCTCCATCCAAAAGGTAGACCATAACTTCTTAATAGAAACATTTTCAAATACTTTCGGAAAAACTGATTCTGGTGAAATAAAATCAAAGAGTTTATTAACGAAAAGCAAATACATAAAACTTTTAGATTTCCTTTTTCTTCTATTAAGCAAAGACAAACCATTGGCTTTGGTTGAGATAAATCGTACCTGTTCATCATCAGTGCTAAACTCAAGTGCCTTAGAAGTTTCACCAAAGTCAACTGAATCGTGAAAGGACCGAGGCTTCTTAGTGGAACTCTTCATAGTAATAGGAGTCATTGTAGGTCGTTTAAGATCCTTATTTTTTGTTGGTAGGAGTATAGCTTCAATGGTATTGACTGCTAGAGTATTGATCAGTCGAGGTAGAAGTGCAGAATTCGAAGTGAAAACAGGTAGGTTACATGTAGCCTCAAGCATAAACTCATGAAACTAGAAATACACTAAGAGTGCAGTTTTGATCTCCGAGGGGAAAGAGGCAACCCAGCCAATGAAGGCATACACCAGAGCAGGTTCAGAAGTGAAGGGGAAAAAACTAGACAAGTTTTGGAACACAAACCATAGGAGATGATCCAACCAGATAAAAGAAGTACAAGCAGAATTGGGGTTAGATCTCTTACATTGGCACTTGAGAAAGGATTTATAGGTATTCCAGCAGTTTTTCAGTAATTTTTTAGGCTCCCATATTTTATCTTAATTGATAGATCCTTTTGTTCTAGCAATGAGGGCAGTACTAGAGCGTTTAGAAGGATCTACATCAGAGAGCTTTACTCTCATGCAAAGAATTCTACGAACTAGTTAGTGACCAAGGTTGGCAATGAATTCTACGTAGTGGTTAGTGAAGAAGCTACAAATTGCAGTGTATACCAAGCTCTATATAAAGGAGGATAGAAGGAATCAATGCAGGGAGCTCCACGAAACATCAATGGGTGGAGCTAAGACTCCTAAGAGACCTATAAGGCCTCGTGTATCTATGCACGATAGTTTGAACCCTCCACTGTGTGTGAGTGTGTGGTTGTGGGAGCTCACAAAGGACAACTTACATAGATAATAGCAAGCAACTGTAATAACTGGGTGTGCATAAACTAACTATCGCAATTACAGAGAGTGGATTGCAGCTGCCACCCATCATAGGGCATCGTAACATTTTATAAGGTGAACAATATCAATGCAATGACTACTAACAACCCAATGACTACTATGCGTAAAGGCCCAGCCATGGCTAAGGGAGGTCTACACTAATTGCAGCACAAGGGAAGAAGAGTACGTAGACCCGATCACCAGAGCTAGCCAAAATACTTATGTTGTGAGACTAATCCTCATAAGAGGCCACTATGGTGAGACTATGAACAATATACCAAGCAAGGTCTGCATGATAGAGGCTTGCAGACAGGTTATGTTGTGGAGTAGAAGCACACCCAGTCCACCACCTAGTAGCCATGCCAAGTGTGTTTGTACGATAGCAGAGACGAGCCAGACAGGCAAAACACTTGAGAGGTCACTGCCGTAAATGCATGCAAGGTTGAACGTCGATGCATCATAATAACGAAAGTTACTTGTGGCTCGATCTTGTATATTGCTAATCAAGGCCACATCACGAGCATCAGAAGCCAAGGAGCAAAGGACTACACATAAGCGAGAATCCATGGAATGAGCAAAGGGAACACCACGTGGGCAAAACATGATGAAGGCAAGCAACGAAGTGATGTGTAGCACCAAAGGGCCGTGTACAAAGCTCCAGGTCGCATGATCTAGCAAGGCTACACCTCAGAAGGCCACGTTACCACCGCATCTATGTTATTGTGCATATGTAAAGGACTTGGACCATGTAAAAGCAAATGTACATGACAGGCCGCCATTTTGTCGCTTGAACTAGGGATATGTGATGCTCAACACACCAAGGGTCTAGTGGAGGAAACGAGTAGCAAAGGTTTTTTCTTTCAGGAGTGGTACTTGGCCAGGAGGAAAGAGAACATCTCACTACTGTTGTTCTTTTATCAAGAGTAGACTAGGATGGAGAAGCTTGCCAACAATGAGAGACCAGGTAGAGGGTAGGGAAAACATGCCACCATGATAAGGCGGTGCTTCAACATAGGGAAGAAGAGAAGGCAACCAACTCACCACCATTTTTGGTAAGGCTCCACCAAGAAACATTAATGCCGAATCTTATCACATCAATTTTATCATGATCGAATTATTCCATTCATACCATGTCATTTTGGTAGTAACATTAGCATTTGGTTGCATCATGTAGAAAAATTACAAGACCATACTAAAAGAGTCAAGGAATTAGATTAGATATATGGAGCAAGTAACTGCCAAACAATTGTATATACGATCGAGTACTCAAAGCTAGACATTTAAATATGACTTTAAACTATATACTATAGAATTGTGAAGCATAGTACCAAGCAAGGAGGTCATCATAATATTATCGTAGGATCCCCAATTGTATCCTTAGATATCCATGAAGAGTCCCCAAGGAAAATTGCAATAGTTGAATTGAAACCATGGATGAATTTTAATACATATGAAGTCCACCATATAGGTAGAGAGACCATAATAATTTTTTTGCTTAAATGTTCATGAGTACTACCTCATAGATTTATTACAATTCAAGACCCACACCCAAATTAAGTAATGAAAACACACCACTCAACCATAGAATGTCATTGCACTACATCAAAAAGAAACAATCCATACTAAACCAAAGCAAATGTAATAAATTCTCCTTGCATAAGTCATGTAGATGGCATCCCCCCTTCTTCATGTATTATCTCTGAGTAGATAATTCTTCCCCCAAATTAGTGGTACCCTGCATTAACCATAGAATGAACACCATGCTGTAAGTGTGAGTATGAGTCATCAGTACACATATTACAAAATAAGGGGCTACAAGCATTGTATAAATGAATTATATAGGTATTAGCAAGTAGTGCTAGTGTGATGATGATGTGTGTGTGTGTGTGTGTGTGTGTGTGTGTATGTGCGTGCATGCATGTGTGTGTGTGTGTGTGTGTGTGTGTGTGTGAGTAAGTGTGAGTGTGTATAAGCATGTGTGTAAGTGTATGTGTTTGTGCATGTGTATGTAAGGGTACACATAGATTTGTGTGTGTGCGTGCATGCATGCGTGCACACACGGGCCTATCCACTAGGGTGTTCACAATTGCATGCATGCACACACCATGCCCATGTGCATGTGTAAGTCCTATAGGATGACTTATGGAGGCTAGGTGCAAATAAGTCCTATAGGATCACTTATAGAGGCAAGTTGCAAGTAAGGCCTATAGGATCACTTGTAGAGGCTAGGTGCAAATATTCCAAGAAAAGCAAAAGAGGAAGGCTTGTCCTTACTAAGATAGACTTTGTGTGCTATTTCTCAAAAGTAATTTTTTAAATAAATCTGACTCCAATTTTGAGATTGAGCCTAGCTATTAGTCCCTAGATTTTAACATTGATTTTAGGCTTGTAATTATGAGATTAATTTAGTATAGTACTCAACAAGGGGTCTTAGTGAGCCCCTTGCCTCAGCCCATAGTAGCTACTAATTTTATAATAGCTTAGTTTGAATTCCCTTTGCTGAGTACTATACTTTGCTCTACATATGTTTGACTCCCTTGAGTCTAGTGCCTCTTTCATTTTTAATACTCTCCATATAGAGGTTCCATTCTTCTTATCGACATGTGTAGCATTAAAATAATCCAAATTTAAATGCTTATTTCCATAATGGTTCTAAACGTGATGAGGAATATAGAATTACTAGGTCAAGATTAAACCATTATGGATGGCCTCCATACTAGATATGCCCTCCTTATCAACATATGCCAAATTTTCAATGCTTATCCCCCATAGAATGGTTGGTATGATGAGGAATGCAAGAGCTTCAAATGGGCCTTGAGGATGCTTAGGGGCATCAATTACATTTGGCATAACAATCTAGGAGAGCATACAAAAGTAGAGGAACAAATTGAAACTCTTGATGGAATAACAGATGAATCCTACATGATTGCATTAAGGATGCCATGCCTTTATCCTATGAATCCTACACGATTGCATTAAGGATGCCATGGCTTTATTGACTGAGCAAGTGAAGGGCCTGTGCATTCACCAAGGAGGTCGTCTAATTTCCAACATCATGGTAAGGTATTGATAAAATATGGATTCCCTTTATTTGCCATGTTGTTTAGGCTCTGCATTGATAGGTTGGAAGACATGGTTCATGCAACATGGAGGTGGACACACTTCTCTTATAGGGACTCTTGTGTCAATTTTTCTTGAAGATGGTCCTCATCTCTTCTACATTGAAAGGCTTATGGGCTCATTTGTTGACATGATCCTCATCTCTTCCACATCAAAGGGATTGCAAGCCCATTTTGAATGCTCTACGAATGTTTGATAATTCCCATATTTTGTGATGATAGCAGGCTCCAACTGAACCTTTCAAACAACAAAATCAATGGTCCTTCATACCTCCTATATAGGGTGAAAACAATTCTACTTCTCTTTGGAAGGGATGCAAATAGAAATTGTTACATCCTACACCGACCATAGGGTAGTGTTAGATGGACCTCATTTCAACATGAGTTTAGCATGGACTACATTGACATATGGATGCTCTTAATCCAGTGAGAAGATAGAGCATGATACAATATGATGAAATGTTATAGTATATCTGGGCAACATGTTGGCAACAATGGTTGTTCCTCGGTATTGTTCTTCCATAGTTCAATTCCCCCTTCAAGGGGCATCCGGTTCAGTGATTTTGGATGCACTTTGTAATGTAGCATTGGTGTGTCATCTTGCATGAAAAATCAAAACTACAATGGTTTTTCATGACAAACTAGCATATCTTGACCATCACATAGGTAGCCTTGCACATAACCCTTGAGATTTTGAACCCCTACAAGAAGAAACGGTGCTAGTGAGGATGATGTACATTTGGAATCTCTACAAGAAGAAATGGTGCTACTCACAATCTCTTAGAGAACCTATTGAACATTGCATCAATATCCTCATGTGTGTGCCTTACCATTAAGAATCCCAATTGTAGGGTCTTGAAAATGCCCCCTTGCTACTACAAGAAGAGAAAGGTATGCAAATAAGTAATTATATTTGTTCTCAGATGCACAATTATCTAGTTGGAGTAGCGAGTTCTCTGAAAACTTTCAATATGGTGGCTCAAAAGTAACACTTCAATTTAAAGAGGTTGGGTTTCCACGTGTATATGATGGCAAAAAATTATTGGACGTCATTGTAGCCATTGCAATTGTAGCTGTCATGGCATCTGCGCTAAGCATTGGATCACCATCCGATACAATCATCACTAGATGTGCATTTTTTATTGTTCCATCTGCAATTTCACATGAGCCACCCATAGTAACAAGATGCATACCTTCAGAACTATAACAAGATCCAATGCCTTTCTTAAGCATAAAACATTTAGAAGTCAAACATTGCTTCTTGGAATCCCATCAGCAGCAGGGTCTCCAAGGTCATGCGTATCTATCCTCTCCAAGTTCCGCAAAAAAATTGAAAGGGAATTGCTAGGTTGGGGTATGATTGCCACAAACCATTGAGGGTAAAGTGCCCATAATGACCATGTCCATGCCCATGAGTAATCATTCCAATAAGTGAAAATTGTAACTACTACCATGTGGAATCGATGTCCTTTGACCTCACCCAAAGTCTTTGTTGTTTTCTTCTAGTCCATCTTGTCATGGATTATGCATACGTATTTTTTTGGATACATCTCAAAGTCATTAGGAAAAAACAAATCTCATTTTGGGGCCTTTTAGGGTAGACAAAAAATAGAGATCCTCCAATGAGAGAGTGGCCAATGTTACATTGGAAATGCTTTTCTTTTCTTAAAAAAAAAGACTTTATCTCTCTAGAGATGCTCAACACACTGACATTTTGAAGTTCTTCCTCATGTTTTCTAGTGTGTCATAAATGCTATACCAAATCTCGAAACATATAAATTGACATTTTGAAGTTCCCGCTAGTGTGTCATAAATGTTTTTCTAGAGAGGTCAAAATGACCAAAATAGGCACCTGACAGGAATGTGCATAAGAAAGAGATTTGAACACTTGGCCCCATTCTAGGTGCCCAAATCGCTTTCTTAATCACACTCCTATTAGGCACCTATTCTAGTCATTATGACCCCTCTAGGAGGCCAAATTTAGTGATTCAAAGGTTGTTTTGGGGGTTTTTGCCTACTTCGGACACAATGGTGATGCCAAACTCCACACAAAATAGTAGAAATCCATTTGGCTCCTTGGACATAGCATTTATGGCACACTAAAAAACACTCGATTGGGAATTTCAAAATATAAGTTTATCGGTTTGGCGATTTATACCTCCAATTAAATGCTAGACTGTATAAATTTGTGCTTATCACTCTAGAAATTCTTAATTTTGAGCCAAGAAAATTAGAAAATCATGAATTTTTTACACGGCCCCAAAATGAGCTCTACTTTTTTCTAATGACCTATGCCATGCATAGTATAAGTATCTATAACTTCGTTGTTGTATCATATCCTTCTTTCTCTCCTCCATCGGCCAATTGCTCCTCTTGATTTTTTTGTGGCTACCAATTGAGCCTTGGTCCCATTGCACAAGTTGCATTTAGAGAATTCACTAGTTTTAGTAAGGGCTACATTTTTGAAGTCTGTATTCCAAATCCTGCCAAATGTAGAGGTGGATAGGTTGCCATAACCACATTGTTTCAACGAAGTGTTGACGTCATGTAGGATGTGTATTTGGTTGCATATGTCAGGTACCACTAGCTGTCTCTCTCTAGAACCATCCAACATGGTTCTACTCTTGTGAAGCATATGCTTTGAGTTATTATCCCACAAAGTGCTGCATGAGGGCCTTACCCATACATGTGTGCTTGGTTGCTCCTCCTCACAATCCTTGAATTCCCATACACATATCGTTGCACACCATTATCAAATGGCTCCTTGTATCAATAAAATGACGTGCATGGTATTCCATGCTTCTTGTACCATGCTCTGCAACACATCATACACAACGTTCATACGAGACTCCAAGGAGCTACCCTTAAAATTCTTCCTTACAAAAATAAATAAGTCTCGTTCAATATGTTGGCAACATCTATCCTATAATGATCAATTGTGGAAGACACTTGTTGCACCGATTCTAGTGGCATTTTGCATGTTAATGTTGGAGGCTCTCTTTGCTTAGGCTCCCTCTTAATGAAATTGTATCTTCTATTATTTGAAGGTGGAGCATCCTTTTCCAATGCTCGATCATTGACCACCTCATGTATGCTAGCATCGTGATCCATGGCCACTGCTATCAATCTCCACAATCCATGAGATGAATTGACAAAATAAATTTCCATGAAAGCATTGAGATTGGCACCAATGACAATCTTCATGGATTGTGGAGATTGGCACCAATGCCATTCTCCATCAATCCATGGAGATTTGCACTAAACAAACAATGCATGGAGATTGTCACCATTACTAATCTCCACGGATGGAGATTGGCACTGTGTCATCTCCATGTGATTTTGTGGAGAACGATACTAGTGCTAATCTCCACAATCCATGAGAGGAATGGCACTGGTGCTAATCTCCACAATCTATGGAGAATGGAACTCCACAATCCATGAGAGGAATTATACTAAATTGTACCACGTGTGCATCAGGTACGGGGGTCCCAAGCCACCAATCTCCCACCAATGCATATGGGATTAGTCTCCCATGAAATTGTCACATGTAGACAGCATGCTAGCTCCACACACAAACCATGCTCCATTTTAGCCAACCGAGGGGTGACGGCCACCACCTCCAACACCCCCTTATGAACAAACCTTGAGGTAAACAAACCATGGAGCTGACCAAACCTACTCACAGACAAACACAAGATCGGACCACTAAACAAAGGCCAGCTGCCACCAAACACCATGAGTAGTGCAGGTGTCAAAGTCCACAAGGAGGTATACATGCCAGGAGTCATCAAGATCTATCGCCACCACAGTCATCATGAAGCCCCACTTCAAATCTCCACACAAATCATGACAATCCACTGCCAAAGAGCCCAGGGCCACCACATATTGCCCACGTAGGGGCCGCACCAAAATTTTGCACAGTCCACAGTCCACAGTCTAATCGACTACAACGATACCATGTTGATGTAGAAAGAGCCACGAGTGCACCGAGCATGCAGGATCCCAAAAGCCCTGCCTCCTAGCCATGCAAAAGAGCCTCTCTCTCCTCCCAAAAGTCCTAGGAGGATGAGAGAGAGAGGGAAAACAAGTCTTTTATATCCCCCAAGAGGGCACTAATGCATATGTGTTATTGCATAACCATGCGGATTATAGCACAATGACTGTGAGGGGTGTGCATGGGTAGGTTAGTTGCAATGGCCTAATGGTTCAGGTCTTCAACAGTTCCTAACCCATATCTTGTTCTTGTACACATGCTACTACTAGCATTTTGACTTTGTTCTTTCTAGAGAGAAATATAAGCTCTTGCTCTGAGTTATATACATGTTACACAGTATTGTGGCGATCTTCTTCTTCTCTTGTTCTATGTGTTTTCAATAGATGATGCGATATGTATTCATTTGTATTTCCCCGTAGAGTTTGCAGGGTATAGTGACGCTATAGATTGGCGATCATGATGCACATTCTTACTATGCACATAAGAAAAGTCACGATTTGGCAAATAACCTATCTCTGATAGGGTGTTTTTGTGCTCATGTCATCCTCTTCCTGCTGCAATTGCAGAGGAACATCACATGGCTAGTTGCGGGCATCGCCACACACTCATGCAAAGGTTCAGGAGGAGATCGCAGCGGTGAGGTAGAGGTGAGGCGTCACATTCGTAAATTTCAAGATGAGCTCCATCTGATGCGGACAGAACCACAACACCCTCCTTATGGCAGTAGGGCAATGTGGAGATTGCCGTGAACAACCTCATTCGGTGGTCTTGGGAGCAGATTTTGCACTTGCTGTCCTCATAGCAATAAGCATGCATGCAAACATGCTTGTAGGGTCCTCTCGATCGCCTTACACCGACACGGATACGTTGGAGGAGTGACCCTGGTCATGGAGATGACATGTCTTAGGCTCCCCTGGTGGATCCAATCATCATCAAGGAACACCTTTACATTCACACTCACCACATCGTACATGCTCAGATCTGCAGGTGCGGTTTTGGATGGATGCAAGGTGTTGAGTGCATCCTTGTCTCCAACATTGGTTTCGGCTACCTCACACAACCTCTTTAGTTAGGGTGGGCCATTGGGAGCTGGAGGGCTGACTGTTCCACCTGCAGGAGGTGGGGGGACAAGTTAAGCACACCAAGTTTTTGAGGAAGAAAATTAATGACCCTGATGCTCATGTCAGGCAATTTGAAAAAGTGTATGCAGACCCGCCACCCGTGGTGGCACTCCGATAGGAGGTAGTGTTCAAATCAACCTTGGTAGGCAAGGCATCAAGGTGGCTTACAGAGTATGCGATGGACCATTTCACCACATATGATCTCATCCACACCACGTTCTTGAGATGGTTTTGTAAAGAGAAAATGATACTGCAAACTCTGGAAGGACTACGGCGGTTGGCTCATGGAGATCAAGAGGTGGAGAATTATGCAGCCCAATTTCGTCTACTTCTGCAATGCGTTCCTATGATGGAATAGCCTACCCAAGAAGTGCTGAATGACTAATTCATTTCAGGGTTGTCCCATGATTTGCGGACGTCTTTGGCTAAACTGGATTGGGTCCAAACGGGGCTCACAGTAGTCGTGGAACAAGCAGTGCGAGCGAGAGAGGCTCTACACAGTAGAGTGGCCAAGAATTGCAAGTCCTCAGAAAACATTGGTGAAATCTAAGAAGCCATTCTATTGTTGCAATACAAAGAATGGCTCCACTTCCATTATTTTAATAATGGCAGTGCTACCATTCTCCCCTGTTGAAGGGATAATGGTGCTAGAGATTGGAACTAATCCCATTTAAGGGGCAATGACATTTGCAAGGTGAAACTTGGCACTAGTGCCATTCTGCCCCTACAAAAAGGAGAATGACACTGGTACTAATCTCCACAGTCACATGTGGGGATTTGCACTGGTGCCATTTCCAACATTCTCATGTGTAGATTGACAAATTCCCAATCTCAAAGTAATATTATGGAGACTAACACTTTTGCTAATCTCCCTGTGAGTTTGTGGAGAATGGCACCAGTGCCATTTCCCTACTGAAGCACAAAGTGGTAGTAGTGTCATTCTCCTTATTGTAAGGGATAGAATGGCACCAATGCCAACCCACATTTGCATAGAAGTGATGTTATCATTTTTGCATGGGTGAAATTGCACTTGTGATAAATCTATCCCTTCCATGGGAAAAATGGCACTAGTGCCATTGTGCCTGTCCGAGGTGGAGAATTACACTAGTGTTGTATTGCCCTCCCAAATGGGAGAATTATCAATGTCTGATGTGAGGGTAATAATGTCACTAGTGCCAATCTCCCCAACACATCTAAGGTTTTTTGCATTTGATTATTTTGTAATTCGAATCTTACATCTAAGATTCATGATGTTGTCAGTAATTTCTTACATTATATTGTAATTCTTATTGGCTGGATTTGTAGATATGGCCATGGGAAAGGGAAAGAGAAAGCTCTAAGAAGTGTATTATGTTGATGGGGCCTCTGTTAGATATGCTCAATGCCCCACCCTCTTGGTAATCACCAGTGGTCCAAGGTGCTCAAGTTGTAAGGGCCCCATATGAGAAGAAGCCATGTGTAAGCCCGGGACACTGGATGGATCGTGACTTACATGTCAGATGAGGTCTATCAATGAGACCGTTGATGGTGGAAAGGTGATCTATGTGAGTCTAGCCTATAGGCTAGGCAGGGTAGGTAAGCTAGTAGCACAACGAGGCACATTGTCTTGATTGTGTGGGAGCCTCTTGCTCTCGTTGGGGTCTAGGGGCCAGTTGGCCCCCAGCTGGGGGGTCCCAGGGGGGCCAGCGGCACCCCCGAGGTGAAGGTATACGGAATATCCCCTGAATATTCTATGGATGACTAGTTGGTTCCACCGACTAGGTTGATTGGTCAACTCCACTGACTAGGTTGACCGGTCAACTCCACCAACTAGGTTGATCCGACTACCTCCCTCATAGCTATAAAGAGGCGACCTCCCTAATCCATTGCATCAAATCAAATCTTCCAGCTACTAGTAGCTCTTCACCTAGTATTTGTCTAGATCACCATCTAAGCTCCACTGTGGGAGCACACGGGTGGACAGAGCATCATCTGTACTGCATTAGTATTGAAGGAAAATTTTGTTCTCGTCTCTAGTTTGATGTGTACTCTCTATTCTTTGTTCAGTTTCTGTTCTGCTGCGACGTGTAATTTAATAGTCTCTTTTGAAAAGGATTGGTATTTGGACTTATACAATAGTGAAATGTAGATGCTCCATATGATACATTTCTTTGTAAACCTCCAAGGAATATCATTCAAAGATGTTGGGGAAATTAAAGAAATGGAGGAACCTAAAGTTCAAGGAACACATGGCCTCTTTTGCCTCAAGGTTCATAACAATGGTGGCACTATGTATTTGTCAGATCACACATGTTATGTCCATGTGAGGATGTTATCTAGTGTGAATGACTTCATGGAATCTAAGGTATGGTCCATTGAGCCTAAAAATTTGAATAGTTCTAGGATTTTGGATGCCTTTTCCACAGTGGAAAAAACTTTAAAGGAAGATAGTGCAAAGAGCAAGACGAGATCTATGAAAGACAAGGTAAAAAAGACAAAGGGGTAAGATCAATGGTATCACCAAACAAAAGGAGAGAGAAGGATATAGGGACTGGTAGGGTGGGGAAAGAGTCAAGTTCTTTGTCAGCATTGGTTCAAGAATAGGTCTAAGGATAAGGAGGTAAACAAAAGGAATCAGGCACAAGTACATGGGACAAAGGAGTAAGCCAGGATACAAGGATTGGTGGGGACAAGGTGAATAAATCTAGCACAGGACTTGGTGCATATGGAATAGGAGATAAAATAGTGTAATGCAAGAAATCATAGCAAGTTATTGACTACAAAGCAATTAAGAAAAGCTTGACGATAAGGACACTTGCTTAACAAGCTTGATGGACTATGTAGAGTACTTTCCATTTGGACTTGAGTTTGAGGTGTCCATTCCTATTGTGAACTACCATGTAGCACCTTGTAAATATGTGTACAAAACCTTGATACTTAGCTATGTTAATGAATTGGTTAGAAACTTTGCCATATGTCAAAACATCTCTTGACATGTACCTACCTCATGCCATCTCACAAAGGCATAGATAATCCAATGCAGAAGGACAAGGTACAAAAATAAAAGTTATGGGAGTATAATTATAGGATTCTTGCTGGACAACACTCAATACTTGTAGCAAAAGTTTTCATAAGAGGTGCACCACAGGGAGAATCATTTGCAAGCAAGGAAGAATAAAGGCATGCATAGTGGCCAATGCTCTAGAAAGTTTAAACTACAAGATATCATCAATGGCCAATATGGAGGCTCAAGTTGTTCTAAAAAACCAACCATACATTGATATCTTGCAGCATCTTAGGTCCCAGTGGATTGTCTTTGGGTGACCAAATAAGCCCTAGTCCTTGTAAAAGGTCACAAGTATTGCCAAAAATGTGTTGTAAGGTTTCCTAACCTTAATTTGATGTATTTTTTGTAAAATGTTTCAAATATACTTTTCCTTTTCTACTTAAAACTTGTTCTCCCACTTCTTTTGGAGAATGGAGCTAGTGTCCTTCGTCCACAAAAGAGAGAGTGGCACTAGTTCATCTAGGTGATGATGAAGCATTGAAGGTTGTTGGAAAGGGCAACGTGTTGATAAAATTGTAGAATAGAAACCAATGGTTGCTGAAGGAGGTAAGTCATGTTCCTGATTTAAAAAGAAACTAATTTCAGCAGGACAATCAGATGATGAAGGATGCACAACCGCATTTGTAGAAAATTTGTGGAAGGTTACTAAAGAGTCAATGGTAATAGAAGAAGGACCCAAGGTTAGGTACATTGTATTTATGTACTAGTAATGCTTACTCCTCTATTGCTTTAGCTTCAATAGGAGTAGATACAACTCCGTGGCATCATAGGCTTGGACACATGATGTGAGAGTGCTCTCAACAGAAGTGGAACGAGAGAGAGAGAGAGAGAGAGAGAGAGAGAGAGAGAGAGAGAGAGAGAGAGAGAGAGATGCAGAAGAGAGCCACACAAGTTTTGGTGGGTGCAGAACACCGTAATCTTCTATGTCATCCATATATATATGTGTGTTTGAGTATTGTACATAACCGGATTTAAGTAATAGTGGCCTTTAACCCCCGCAACCTCCCTCTTAAATCCCAACGTGCCTTTAAGGGAGAACAACCATTGAGCATACTATCCAATGCCCATCAATACATGACAATACTTAAACTGCTAACTAGGTAGACTCTTCGTCCGCATATATGCAAGGTTATCATCTGTATGGACCTTGCCAATCTCTATGCGCTTGTCCTCAAGTACCTCCTTGATGAGATGTTACCTGACCTCAATGTGTTTGGTCTTTGCATGAAAGATTAGGTTCGGTGCTGGTGTGGCTGAATAACACTCATGGAATCACTATGCAATGTCAGTACACCTGTATGAATCCCCAAATCTCCCACGAGCCGATCAAGCCATATAGTCTCCTTGCAACCCTCTATGGCTACAACATACTCAGCCTCTTTGTTAGACAAAGAAACTCACTTATGTGTGCGAGACATCCACAACAATGCACCACCTATAAAGGTGAACACATGACTAGAGGTTGATCTCCTGCTATCCACATGCCCTGCATTGTCTGAATCTGTGTACCCGAGTACACGTAGCTCTCCTCTGCCAATGTATATACACATCTCCTTGGTACCCTTCATGTACCTCATGATGCACTTAACTGCCTTCCAATGCCTCTTTCTTGGATTAGCCATACCAGCTAACGATTCCCACTGCAAATGCAATGTCTAGTCTAGTAGCTATCATAGCATACATAAGACTCCCAATCGTTGATGCATAAGGAACCTTGTCCATCATGGCCCTCTCCTCATCTGATTTGGGATTATCTGCCTGACTCGGTCTCACATATGGAGGCAATGGAGTACTTACTAAATTCCCCCCCTCCATATTGAAATGCTCAAATACTTTTGTAACATACTCCTTTTATGAAAGTCGAAGGAGTTTCCTACTCCAATCACGCACGATGCGCATACCAAGAATATGACATGCAGGTCCCAAATACTTCATGTCAAATGCTTCATGCAACTTGGCCTTCAATGCATCCAACTCATAAGTGTTCTTGCGAGCCAATAGCATATCATTCGCATAAAGTGCTAGGAGTATCAGGCTATTATTCTTAGCCCTTTTAGTGTAGAGGCAGTCATCAATCTCACTTCTTTTGAAACCCTGGGACCGAATGAAAGCATCAAACTTTTGATACCATTTTTAGGCACTTGCTTAAGGCCATAGAGACTCTTTTTCATCTTGCAAACCAAATGCTCTTTGCCCTTTTCTTCAAAGCCTTCCGGCTATACCATGTAAATTTTCTCATGCATATCCCCATGCAAGAAAGTTGTCTTGACATCCATCTGCATAAGCTCCATATTCTCTACTACTACCACAAATCCAAGTACACATCTAAGTGTGGTCATATTCACAACAAGAGAGAAGATCTCATCAAAATCCACACCTTTCTCTTGTTTAAACCCTTTAGCAACCAAACGGGCCTTATACTTAGGCACATCATCACTTGTGACCTTCATCTTGTAGACCCATTTACATGGCAATGCTTTCTTTCCATGTGGCAAAGAAATCAAGTCTCAAGTCTTATTCTTCACATGAGTGAACTCATTTCTGATTGCATTGATCCTCATGTATCATAGCCTCTCTGTAGCAAGAAGGTTTCCTGCAATCCAGTAAGCATCACATAGTCTACCCCTGGGACAAATCTCTCAGGCGATCTAGAAATTCTAGTTGATCTTTTGAGGGGCATTTCAGCTTACTACCCCACCTGCATATTAGCCACATTTGGCTCATAATTTCAACCAATAGATGATCCATCATTTGCCCATGATTGTGTACTTGTGGGAGTACCTGGTGGCACCATTTCCTTCACATGCGGTGCATGGACAACTTGTTATCTATCAACATATGTAGGTGGATTCACATCCTAGAAAGTACTCTCTCCATTTCCACATCTCGCATGGGTGTCTTATGCATCTTCTTCCCATTAAAGACCACATCATGGCTTTGTATTATCTTCTTTGCTTCTGGATCCTAGAGACGATTGGCCATCTCTCCGCTTTCACCATAACCCAAAAACATCATGGCTCTTTTGGCACATGTGCATATGCCTCACACCCAAATATACACAAATGATAGGAAGAGGGCTTCTTTCCACTCCATGCCTCTTTATAGGATTACCACCATCCAAACTCTTACTATATCATCTATTGATCACATGCACTATAGTCTTCATTGCCTCAGCCCAAAACCCACCATGCAAGACTTGCATTGGAAAGCATACATTGCAACCTTTCCTAAATGGTGCGGTTCATCTATTCTACAACTGAATTTTTCTTGGAGTAGGAGGGGACATGACCTCCCTCTTGATCCCATGTGTATACAAAAGTTTTAAAAGTCATTAGAGAGATACTCTCCACCATTTTTAGTCTGTAGGCATTTAAGCATTCTACCTAACTCATTTTCAACCATCATCAATGAATGTCACATAGTATTCAGACCCTCCTAATGACCGTGTAGGCATGGGACCACATACATTTGAATGCACCAAATCAAGCTTTTCAAGCTCTTTATTTCCCTTGCTTTTATGGACTGATTTGGTATGTTTCCCATAGAGATAGTGCTCACAAAATTCAAAATCAAATGTGGTAAATAACCCAAACAGCATAAGAGTTTCATTCCATTCTGGCTCATGTACACCAACCGACAATGTAACAAAGAAGTACTTGGCTGCTTGGTTATTGAAAATAACATGATAAATCACCCCTTTGATGAGGAAGCTAAGGCAATATTCCTCTTGTGTTCATTGCCATCCTCATGGGATACCTTCCATACAGCTTTCAGTAACTCTACACCTGGTAGAGTACTGAAGTTTGATGATGTTGTGGGTAGCTTGTTGGTCGAGGAGATTAGACGGAAGTCTATGGATGGCAACAAGTAGGATGCAACCTTAAATGTGCAAAGGGGTAGATCACACTTCAAGGGGAAGTCCCAAGAAAGAGGGAAGTCTTGTAGAAAATCTAAGGCATGGAACATTGAGTGTTACCATTGTGGCAAGAGGGGCCGCATGAAAAAGCATTGCTATAAGCAGAAAAGAGAGCAAAAGCATAAGAAAAAGAATACAAATTGGGCTACAAATAATAGGGAAGAGAGTCCAAGAGAGGACAAAGGAAAAGGTGAAAATCAAGGATATTAATGCAGTCATTGATAATTGTGACAATGACATTCTCTTTAGGTATAATCTACTTGCTGCAGAGTTGCTTACCACTTTAGATGATGCATATTCCTAGGATTGGATTTTGGATTCTGGTGCTTCATTCCATGTTACCTCCCAACGGGGAATGGTTCTCAACTTTATGATAGTGGACATTAGGGGAGATTTGGGGTCTAAAAAGGGCCTCATAAGGAATGGATTACGTTAATTGGAATTGAACCCACTATGGTAACCCATGATCTAAGGGCCCCGTAGCATTGACTCAACTGACATGGGTACCTTTCTTTTGAATTTGGGAAACCTTGGCCTTTGGATGGAGGTGGATGGTGAATGGATCAAAGGCCTAGGATGCTCAAAATGGTGCGAGACTTAAGGGAGGTGCCTTTAGTGGACTCCAAACTAGAAAACTTTGACAAATAGGAGGGGTATTGAAGAGGGAGAAGGCACCTCTAGTTGTGGACCATTGGATCTTGAGTAGATCTATGGTGGAGATGGGCTAGACAATTGAAGGGTGGCGATGGAGGTGCATTTTTTAGGGTGGAGATGCATTTCTGCAATTGGATGGCTAGGATTGAAGCGCATAATCAATGGCTCAGATTGGAGCACCTTTTTGGTGCATCTCTCCCCTTGGATCTCCTTCAAATCAAATGGATGGCCCAGATTGAAGCACCTTTTTGGTCCATCTCCTCCCTTGGATCTCTTTCAAATCAATGGCCTAGATTGAAGCGCCTTTTGCTTTCATGTCCTCCCTTGGATCTCCTACAAATCAATGGCTAAGATTATGGCACTTCCTTCTTTCATCTCATCCCTTGGATCCATTACTTGATCAAGGGCTTATATTTGATCCCTCTAATCCTTTGATAGTATCCCTTAGACCTACCCCTTGATCTAATGGCCAGGAGTGATCTACCACAAATTTTAATGTGACCCTTGGATTAGAGATCAAATCAATGGCTAGGAGTGAGGACCATGGGTCTAAACCATGGGTGAGAGGTCTCCCCACCCATAAATGCTCAACCTAGCCTTTTGTACACCTTAACACACCATTGTGCCACACAAAGAAGCACTCTCATTGGTACACCTCAAATCTCTCTCTAATGCCTTGAAATTAGGAAACACTAATTGGAGGCCCTTTTGAGACACCATTTCTCCCCTAATGAAAGACAGGTTGTGTGCATCTTGAAAATAACTATGCATGTGATATAGTTGGAGCAGGTGATATAAAGTTTTCTTTTGCAAATGGGTCTTCTTTTGTTTTGAAAAATGTGAGACATGTGCCTAAGAAGACCAAGAGTCTCATTTCAATAGGTCAACTAGATGATGTTGGTTTTCACAATGCCAGTACTCCAGGTTCCCTTTGATTTGAATTTGCTTCTTCTTGACTTGTCGTGGTGTCCTGGGATCATTCCTCTCTCCCTTTGTCTTCCCTTGTTATCAAGGGTCAATGCATTACCTGATATTTTGCCTATTCTTTTTCATTGCCTTTCCTCTTCCTAAGGAGAACACCAACAACATCATGAAACTTTAAAGCATTTGACCTAGCAATAGAGTTACTCACAACCATGACCAAGTGATCCCAACTTTTTGGCAATGAGCACAAAATTAGGAGAGCTCAAACCTCATCATAAAAGTTAACTCCTATATACCTTAGTTGGCTTGTATTTGTATTGAGCTGAGCCAAATGATCGGCTATAGGCCCACCTTCTGACATCTTCAAATTCAATAGACACTTCATGAGAAATACCTTGTTGGAAGTTGATGGTTTTTCATATAATGTATCCATCATTCTCATCAAGTCCTTTGTTGTCTTCTATTCAACAACATTGAAAGCCACCAATGCTGCCAAGCACACTTGTATCATTCCCAATGCCTTTCTGCCACCAAGAGCCTCCTAGTCTTTGACTGATGTACTCGCAGCCTTCTTTGTGATTCCCACCTAATGGCAAGAAGAGGTACTTATGGTATAGATAATCCTCAATCTAGATCTTCCAATACTGGTAGTTCTTGCCATTGAACTTCTCAATTTCGAACTTGCCTTCTTCCATCATTTCTCCCATTCGAACCAAGAATCTTGTTCCAAATAAGTCAAACGGCTATTGCTCAAACAAATGCTCTAATACTTGTTGTTAGGAGCCACACAATATGGAGCAACCACTACAACCATTAGCCTCTTTTTGACATTGTTCATTGATGCTTTTTGTTTTAAAAAATGTCCATCGATATAAGTAGAGAGAAAGAGTTACGTCAAAATTTTTGTCGATATAAGCGTCGATATTTTGTCCATATAAGTGTAAAGTTATGGAAGAACTATCGATAAAAGCATTGACAACCTCTTTGGACAAATACATAGCATCGATAAAAGTGTCAATAACACACGCAGCACATTAACATGGTGAATTTAACCCAACATCTTCCAATAGTGAAATCCATTAACAAATAAAAATACATTGTATCGATTTTGCTCTTTGTCCTTTAATGAATCAAAGCTTCACAAGAATCTTCATTGTGCGAAGCCTCTCATATCTTTAGCATGTAGATTAAGGTACCCAAAATCAATGTCTGAGAAACCCTCTGAGGAACTCAAGATATAAAACACTAGTCGAAGAGTTATTGGAAGTGCTAGCTTCCAACCTATCTATTTCTTCCATTTCATTCTCTATGCCCACATCTTGAAATACATGTCGGTTTCTAGGTGCAACTTGAATCACAAACCACCACTTTTTGTCCACTCGATTAGTTTGAAAGACCACCTAAGACAAAAATCCATGACATGTTCATGCAAGCTTTAATGAAGTGGAACGACAAATGATATCGATATAAGAAAAATACTTACTTGCTCATAGTGTGTGGGTAGCACGAATGTGCCAGTAAGGTCATCCCAAAATTTTGTTGAGTCAATGGCAAAATACCCACTTGGATCCTTTCTGACTATAGCTTAAGCACCTCTGCAGATGACTTTGAACCATTTCACATCAAATATAAATACTTGAAATTTTCTAAAATTCACTTGCAAAATATCTTGTATGATTCCAATGTAATCCATTTCATTTGCGATGAGATTTCTATCCCTCGAACCAACTTTGCTGTCTTGCGAAAAGTTGGCCATGACTCCTCGATCAAATGTGTTGTGCTTTAGATCAATTTTCTCTACTCTGTAGTGAATACCATATGCCGATATTGCATTGAGAAAATGGTATTGTAAAGGTAATGGATTCTCCTTAGCAATACATACAAAAAGCAACATGATTATATACCTTTAGATCATAAGCTTGTGCAAATCCCTCCTCCGTATCTATCACAATCTCCCCTCTTCGACTAGCATCTTCAAGAGTGTCTCCTAACCAATCAATGGTGCACTTAGCAAGAATTTCTACTAACTCTGTGGGATACTTCTTACTGACGACCGCTTTTGGCCCTTTGCCACACTTTTCTACACTCCTCTCTCTTATCTCTTTCTTGTTCATATCGTTTGATCGATTTCTCCATTTCTCTAGAATTGTAAAGTAAAAATGTGTTCACTTTGAGTCGTAAGGAGACACTCATTTTATTTTGCTTTCCCTACCCTTGACCAATCTCTCCTACAACCCATGGGTCATTGCTATCATCCCAAAGTCGAGGCATGTCTCGTATGAGTTGTACAAAGAAACTCCGTAATGTAAAACATTGATTCTTGCACCAGCCATCCTTCTGCCATGCCTCCCTCTAGTCTAGCTTTTTGTCTTACATACCCCTTCAACACCTTCATAAACCGTTCCAACAAGAAAACCATCCATTAGCTATGTAAAGTTCTCACATATGCCACTTTATTGCCAAGGGCACAAGTAGATGCAATAGGATGTCCATGATACTTGTTGGAGATGCCTTTTCAATCAAACATACGGCTTTGATGGTGATAATTCACAATTTTGAAATGGATGATTTCTTGATTTCTTTTGTTGATATCACCATGCATTGGTATGCAATGTAACTAACTTTTGCAATTTATCCATTGGTAAGCAATGTAACAATGAGAAGGGAAGTTAGACATGCACTAGCAAACCCTTTGACATACCTCACAAATACACTGAGCTTGTTGATGGCATTTGATGCATCTTTAGTAACCCTACAAAGAAATTGGAAGTACATACTATAGTAACAATCATGTGTTAGCAAAATTGAAACAAGAGTTCAATTTATTTTTGCAAATCCAATGCATGGAAATAAGGCTACCTATATCATTTTGTGCCAATCATGCGACTTTAGACCACTTAGTTTTCCTTTTGAAGTAAAGGCACCCTTTAAGTTTGCATGTGTCCGGTTGGGGTTTTCATACCCGTGGTAATACTTTTCACCCAAGCCTCTTCTACTTTTGTCAACACCCATGGTGCCTTTGGTAGAATAACCTTGTCGAAACAGGTTTGTTTTGACCAGAAGGATCTCTTGGTTTTCACCAATTTCAAGTCCTCTTGTGCTTTTGGACTATATCTATCCCCACTTATATGTTTCCACAAAACATTTGACACATTTTTGAATATATACATTGGGTCCAACAAATATCTCACTTTATGATGCCTCCAATAAGAAAGAGTGTAAAATATGGAAAGATGTCGCATGCCAGGTGGAGGTGTTTGGACTTATGGATCATGCCAAAGTTGCTCCCAATCACTTGATCTCATGAGTAGATGAATAGGAGCTAGTTCAACCTCCCCAAAATATGGATTGAAATGATACGGATGGTTAATAGGAAGAAACCACATGTGCTTCTCATATACCATCTTTGAAAGATTTTTTGAGTACTGGTAGCACAAACTATCTCCACAAAGGGGACATGCATAGTATCTGGACACTTGGAGACCTGTTAAAATTATGGGACAAAAGAAAATAGTATTGAGAAGTGAAAGAATAACACAATCAATCGCAAATCAAATAATCACAAATTGATTTTGGTGAGTCAAGAGGAATACAAATTTTATACCCGAGCAATCATGCAATCCAAGATAATCATGCATGGTCCACATCAAAATGCCTTTAACTTGAAAATGGCATTGGCCCAAAGGCTTTCAAATGTCATAAACCTACATGCCATTCCATAAAATTTGCAACTCCACCAAAGGGGTTAGATACACATCCATGTTCTTCACCTTGTGCTTGCCTAGCACAATGAGTGCCATCATCAAATGCCCTTTCTTTAAGGTCATCCAAGGAGGAATTTTGTAGATTGTGACTATTACTGGCCACGTTGACCATTAGGTGGATTGATGTGTAAATGGATTAACACCATCCATAACCAATTCAAGATGCAAATGCCACGGCTCAATCCCAAACCCTAGCCACTTATTTTCTACATGCCTCCAAGCCTTTCCATTCATAGGGATCCTTAAGGTTCCATCCATGGTGCAGTTACAGAATGCCAATCCATAATTCTATATAATGATCCACAACATAATAGATGTGAGATGTGTGTTAAGGTGGGCATGTGTCGCAAAACCTTTCTCGAAATATTTTGTCCTTGTGTGTCTTTTTGATGTCGATATGCACCACATTGGGGACAAGTTGTAGATTTCTCGTATGTTCCTTTGTAAAGTATGTAGTCATTGGGACATGCATGAATTGTCTTGCAATCCATTCCTAATGATGTAAGCATTTTCTTTGATTCCTTTATTGGGTCAAAAATTGTGTTTCCTTTTGGATGTAGTGTCCAAATATTTGAGTGGTTATGGTCACTAGATGTAATCTTTTGGCCTCTAAGGCTCTCAACAATTGCTAAGTTTTTATAAATGTAAGATATTCTATTCAATTTTTTCTCAATATAAGTTGTTGTTAATTTTTATATAACCTGTTATTGGATGTAGATTAATTCTCTTTTGCTCAATTTTTACTCAATGAATTGTAGTTGATTATCTGGATGGCACCACCAAGCCTCCAGTCATTGCGCTAGCTTGGAATACTTTTGCCGTGATTTAGGATTTATTGCAACAAGGACTAAAATACCAGTAAAGTAGGACTACAGTTTCCTTGGTTTAGGACCAAAATAGTGCTAAAATAGCCCACCGATGTGGTTGCATGGAGATACATATAGAAAAATGCAATTAAACTTTTAGAAAATGCAATGGACGATATGGCCCTTAAGGGGTTCCCTCTAGGGGCAAGGGACATATTGATATGCATTATACAAAATCCAGGATGCCATTGGACAAATATGGCATGTCGATATGGCCCTTGCTCCTAGAGGGCACCCCTCAAGTGCCATATTGTCCATTTCCTTTTCCTTGGTTGCACAAGAAAATACATTTTTATTGGTGCACTAATATATAACTCCAAGAACTAGTGCGGTGGTTGTCATAGATCTCTTCTCTTTTCCAACACAGTGGTCATCATATATTTCCTCCTGTAATACGTGAAAATAGGTAATGGAGCCATAACTCTCAGAACCAGTGTGGTGGTCGCTCCAAGCTAACCTTGAATTTTCTTGACCTGCATGGGCATGCTGCACCCAGTGATAGGTGGCAAAGCTGCTACAAAAGGCTGGGAAATGACAAGTGGTTAGGCCAAAGACTGCGCTATGGTGGTGTTCAGAATGATAGATTGTCTCAGTATTACGCCAAGAACCAGCGCGGTTGTCTCTCCAAGACTTGGGGGATTCACAAGAGGAAACTTATGATATCACATGAGTGTACAATAGGGGGTTTTTTTTAAATGAGGCATAAGCTTATACATTAGGGGTGGGGGGCCTTTTATTTTTTCCCAATATTGAATTTAAGTTAGGGGGGCCATGCCATATTTAAGAGGGGGGACATAGTATAGGCTACCTTGGATAACTAGTCCAAATAAGTTTGGTTTTGTGTATGGTTTTAAATAGTCATAGGAAAAGTAATCTAAATTTTCTTATTGTGTGATCTAAATGCTTGAGAAAGAACATAGATTTAAGGAAAGGGGGGACATAATAGAATTTTGGTGGTATCTTATAAGCTTAAATAGGGGTGTTTTATCATCCTACATGGATCTTAAATAGGGGGTTTTCTTGAAGTTCATGCACGCAGGTGATGTCCCCCTTTCATGAAGAGTGAATCCCCCGTGCTCCAAGACAACCTTGAATGTTCATGATATGCATGGGCTCGCTACCCAGTGACAAGTGGCAAAGCTACAACATAAGGCTACGTGATGATAGGTGGTCAAGCTAGAGACTGCATTGCACGAAGCAGTGTAGAGATGCACGATGTAGTGCAGAGTTGCCATGTATCAAGCTCTATGGTGCTTAGAATAAAAAGATTGCATCTCATTATTACTCCAATGCGAAATCATGATGTCAAGAAAATGTTTGGTGAGACTCGCAAAATTCAAAATCTCACCTAGAAGCACATTGCGTCGCAGCACCAAAATGGCCCCAAAAATAGTTCTGCGATTACATACACCCAAGCAAACGTCTACCCGTTGGTTAACTAGAATAATCGATTAGTAACCCTCAATGCTGCCATAACCACTGAACTATTCATACAAGGTATAGATTTATATGTTTCTAAGGAGAGAGAATCTGCAAACTTTGGCATATTTTATTGCTAGTGAGGTGGTTGAATAGCAACACTATAACTTGATGGGAGTGGCAACCCAGTCAAGTAGGGGCTTATACTTGTGTTCTTACACTATCATCTTACCTTCCAATAACTCCCTAAATGAGGTTATTTGCATTGGACCGTAGAGAGTAGGTTTAAATTAGTAGCCCATTTGTAGCCCTTGATGTAAATGCTCTTAAAAAAGGTACACAATATGGAAGAATTGTGAAAATACAATGTCCCATATGTTGGATTGTGTGGTGAGCTTGCAAAGTGAATGGGCGCTATGGTTATCAATGTCCCAACATTCATATGTGACTAGTCCTTGAAGCGTGTTCTTAAAGAAAAGAGTTGTGGAAAGAAGCTATATGATGGAGTTGAGAGTGAATCATTGTTCAAAACCACTTGAATTAGGGTTGAACTGGATTTGAAACACTGAACCACAGATTTTTGGTCCTTTCCTCTAACCAACTAGGCTACCTAAAATACAAGAGGAGGACCACTATCAATTATTACTAGCATTTTTTATTGCCAAAACAAGTCAAATCAGGCTCAAAAGTTCATGTGATATCTAAAGGGAAGGTGGTTAATCCAGCATCGACATCAGACTTGATGGCGATAACTGTTAAGATAAAAGAGAGATAAAAATGAGATGCAGTGCCCGCATAGTATTGGTACTTCCACTCTATGTACACCAAAAGACCCCAAAAAAAAATGAGAATAAAATTTGACTATAATTTGCATGTAAGTATTGCTAGCTACTATAGTAGTGGGTGTGAAATACTAACATTTCTCAGTAAAGCATGATGCTGTGAATGATCATGTTCCAAGAAGATGCTTATGAGAGAGAGAGAGAGAGAGAGAGAGAGAGAGAGAGAGAGAAACGGAGGATATGAAACCCTCTTTTTGACTCACAATAAATAGGTATATTATTAATCGATCCACAACGAAAAAAGATGAATGATAGAGAGGTGTTGTTGGAAGAAATTCCCAGTACAAATAATAGACCCATGTATCCGTAGAAGAGCTCACAATAAAAAAAAAGTGAGTGATTTGTTGATTGTAGGAAAAAATTGCCCCAGTTTTGAATAGACATTGAGGGTCAACCCAAAATAGACATGGTAGTTGATGTGGGACTCATAGTGAACGTCATGAATTTCAAAAGTTACTAGAAGTTAGGACTTAAAGTATGAAGTCAAGCCTTTTAGACTCTACAAATGGCAAACAATTCGAGCATCATTTTAGAAGGAATTCTATATCAGCATCCTGTGCAAGTGTCTTAAGTAGTCACGATGTATGAATTTCATGTACTTTGAATGTCAGAAGGTTGATAATAATATTCGGTGCTACTAGGAAGGCCATGAATAATTAGGATTGATTGGAAAATAAACATTCCTATTGGAAACCTAATCCTACGATGAGGCAAGGATCGAATAATGATCGACGTCTATCTCGAAGGTCCACTCTTAGAATGGGTAGAAATTGTCTAAGATGCACGATAGTTCAACGGATGATAAATTAGAACCATACAAGTAAATATGGTTTGGGTGAAGTCTATAAAATCTTCTGGAATGAGAAGGAAGAAATGGTTTTTAATAGCCTTGATGATAAAGGATCCCATAGTAAGAGAAGTTGATGTGAGAATCATCAACTTGGGAACCCTTCAAGGAACGAAGAACATTCAAGGAGGAGCACATCTCAATTCTACACTACAAAACAACTCATAGATTTGTGCAAGGTATTTATTGATGTGTTTTCATGGACGTATTGAGATCTCAAAGACTCCATCCATTGAGACTTGTACATAGTATTCCTTGAGACCTAATGCAAAATTGGTTCAACAACCCCACCAAAGATTGGTAGATAAGCTCTCGATAAGCTTCAACTCGTATGATATGCTGAAATAATAAAACTATTGGAAGTTATGTTAATCTTCCTACTATAGGTGTCTAAATGGTATGCACCTATCGCAATTGTTTGAAAGAAGAGATTGATTGTGCAGTAACATCGATTGTAAAGAACTCAGCAAAGTGGATGTTCCTCATCCCTACCCTCTTCCTTTTATGGACTAGATTCAACCAAATATCTCAAAAGGGACTATACACTTTTATAAATGTTTTGTGGTGTATGGCCAAATAGTAGCGACACCAAAAGAACTCAGCAAAGTGGATGTTCACCCAAAGAACTATACATCGATTGTAAAGAACTTAGCAAAGCAGATGCTCCTCATCCCTACCGTCTTCCTTTCATGGACTAGATTCAACCAAATATCCAAAAAGGAACAACACACTTTTATGGATGTCTTGTGGTGTATGACCAAATAGTAGCGGCACCCAAAGACAATGTGAAAACCACGTTTATGTCCATGCTTGGAGTCTGCGAGAGTCATGTAATGCCTTTTGGATTAAGGAATGCACCAAGAAACTATTAGAGATTCATGAATGATTCATTTAGAGATTTACTTTTCGATGATCTTA
The DNA here is from genome assembly GCF_047967505.1 of Dipteris shenzhenensis. NCBI lineage: Eukaryota > Viridiplantae > Streptophyta > Polypodiopsida > Gleicheniales > Dipteridaceae > Dipteris > Dipteris shenzhenensis. The sequence continues at coordinate 1,468,194 of NC_141613.1, forward strand.
AAATTTTCATGGATGATCTAACCCTATGACCTATACCCTTGAACCACATCAAAGGATTAAAGGAAGTATTCACAATGTCAATTTTGCATATGACTCTAATGCTTTTCTTGATAATATTACCAATGCCTCTCTCTTAGAACTTTCTCATATTCATCACAATTTTGATAAAAAGGTATTGCAAATTATCTTTAAAAATGGTGCAAATGATCGTATTGCCAAAAAGTAAAGCTTGATTTACATATAGAGGCAATTGGTTTTATTACGAATTTCTTTGACATGAATTCCCAAGCTTTGCTTTATGACTAGTACACAAGGAATTAGTGCATCATGTTAGTGGTTGTTTTGGAATAATTTTTTTATTCTTCATGGTCCATGATATATATTGACATATGTATCTCCTAACCTCTCCTAAGGTTTAAAGTTTCCAAAGTGTGTTCTCTTTAAGTGTCCAAGTGGGGACATTCAGATTTTAACTCCTAGTTAGAGACTATTAAGGTCCACTACTATTAACAATTAACACTTGAAAAAATTAAAGCCCATTAACCTATGGTCTGAGGGCCATTACATTAATTGATCTTAACACCTTAGATAATTAACAATCAACAGGTCCCAGGAAAACACAAAACAGTCTAGTATTTTATTATAATCAAAACGCCTTCAAGAGGCTTCAACCACTACATTTCTTAACACATATGGATTCCGTTTCTGGATTTCGTGATGAGAGGCAAAAAATTTAGCAGATGCACGCTTTTGTTGCTGGACGATTCACTCCCCTCCAGACTTGCCACGGGTTCCTTGCCTGGCCGGTGCTCTGGAACAGATCCCCTACTCTCAACTAGGCTTGGAGAAAGCGGACTCTCATTAGCTAACAGGAAATTGTCATCCCCCACATCGATTGCACGTCCTGTTGCATTACTGGGAACTTCAATCAGTTCTGTTGGTCCATTTGTTGAAAAAACGAGACGAGCAGAGGGAACTACGCCAAGGCCAAAATATCTCGGTGCATTAAACCGGTCGATGTGGTGATCCAATCGCGGCATCGTTGTTGCAGATTCTGAGCAAAAGAAAATTGAACTGATATCGCTAGGCGTTAAGGCATTCGGTGACACCATGGCCTTCCAAAGACACTGCGCCCTTCTTGTGTCCATTCCATTTCCCTCATAGGGAATTACCCAACTTGTAGATGGATAGTATTGGCCTGATTGAAGCATTTTCAATGGACCTTTGCTGAGCGGCATTCTGAGCCTACAACCCAATTTGAATTTCCAAAAAAGGAACGAACGATCAAACACGTTGACACTGCTCAGGCAAACCCGATTTTTTATTTCGTCCACCCCATAGCTGATATACAAATCTATTCCCATTTCCAAGTCTTCACGAGACTGGCATTTTTCAACACATTTTTGAAATGAGGCTGTTTTGGCCTCTTCAAATCCCAACCCAGATACTTCTGAAGTAGTTTGTTTACCGTATGAATGCTTTGCCAGGAAATCCGGACGACGTGAAAGCGCAGATGAGACGACGCCCCTCCACGTTCAACAGCACAAAAGCATGGCATGCAAGCCTCATGTAGAAATTTCTCTATCCTCCCAAGCAGACCCACATCGACATCACTGCCTCCTGCACCCATCGTAATACTTTAACTCGAAAACTTTAGAGTCCCTGCTTTTCTTGCTGCTGGACTTTGTAGACCTTCCCTTTGTCCTACACAAAGCTCAGCATGTGTTGTCCGGCAATCAAAGCACACACTCTTAAAGGAAAGCACATCGAGTCACAGTCAAACCACATCGACTCACACGTCTCCTTCAAGCTTCTTCAGTATCCGATCTGCCTCCGCATCATCTTCTTCCTCTGCGGCCGTGCCACAACACCTCACAAGTGGTTTGGCCTTCACCTTTGCTTCTACGATCTGCAAGCTCCATGTTCGATATATTGGGAGCGCTGGTTCCGTCGTCATCAATGCGGGCATCCATGCAATCATACATAACCTTGTTCCCTCCATAATCACCTTGGTCATGGCATGAGGCCGAATGATGGTTATATCTCCATTCATCTCCAAATAACTCCAAACGTCGTCTCCTCCCATGCATCCCTCCCCCTCACCCCTCCCCCACACCCAAAACACTCCCCCCCAACGAACAAATTAATTAATAGCGCCAAATTCCTTTTGGGGGTCCCTATTCAGATTTGCTCTCTCTTTGAAAAGTCCATATCAAACTTCAAAGGATTCAACGTATAAGGTATAAAAGCTGTCTATTATAACAAAAAATTGCGAACGCTTTAAATGAGTGGCGGACATGCTTTACGGATGAAAGAAATATACAGATAGGAAACTAGAATATTCCTTTATTTTCCCTATTAGAGGAGCTGAACATCATTAGTATTATTTTTGGGATGCTCCTTATCTTCAGGTCGTGCAAGCAGGAAGAGGTGCCCCGCACAGACCAGCATTGCCTTCATACGACGATACTCCAAAAGAAGTGAATGGAGCTACTTGAGGTATCTGTCCGGACAGCTGATTGTAGGACACGTTGAAAAATCGAAGACTGGTGAGCTGGACGAATGAGCTAGGTAGGCTACCAGATAGCTTGTTCACAGAAATATCTAGGGATATTAAGGTAAGATTTGCCAAAGAGCTTGGGATAGGCCCTGAGAGTTGATTGTTGTTGAGAGATAGATAGTTGAGGTTGGGCACAGAACCTAGCTCCGTAGGAATGCTTCCCGTAAGTGCGTTATTGGATAAGTCGATTAATGTATTTACGTTATCGGACGATTGTACGAGCTGTAGAGTAGCAACCCACATTGGAAAAGGGCCCGACAGGTGATTAGAGCCGAGGTGGAGCTCCCCGAGCTTGGGAAGTGTAGCCAGACCGGTGATGGTCCCCAGACTCAGATCGTTGAAATCCAGAAACACTACCTCCAGATTTAGTAAGTTTTTCATATCAGCGGGCACCCCTGTGATGTTGTTGTTGTTGAGAAATAAGAAAAACAACTGAGTGAGGTTCCTGGTGAAACCGTCGGGAATATGGCCTGAGAAAAAGTTATTACCCATGTCTGCAGTGATGAGGTTGGACAGGGATCCGAAAGAGGCAGGAATGGACCCCGAAATGCGATTGAACGCAACGTGGAAATATTGCAGACTAGACATTCCTCCTATGGATTGCGGAAGAGGACCCCTGATGCTGCAATCCCGGATGTCGAAATTCTGCAATTTGGAGAGGCTACCAAATGAGTGGGGGATAGGACCCGTAAGCCGTGCATTGCTAGAAAGGTCGAGCTCCGTGAGGCTGGAGAGGGAACCGAGAGATGCTGGCAGTACACCGCTTAACTCGTTGTTGTTAAGTTGCAACACTTGCAATTTGGTGAGGTTTCCAAGAGAAGGTGGAATCGATCCGGATAAGGCACAATCATTGATAAGCATTTGCTGCAGACTCGACAAATGACCGAAAGATACAGGGATACTACCGCTTAGCTTCGTAAAAGACATATCCAATGTTAAGAGATCGGAAAGGAAGCCCAAGGCGGAGGGAATAGAGCCAGAAATGCCACTGCTTCTGAGATTAAGATGCCTGAGGTTTTTAAGTTTGCCGAAGGAAGCGGGAATGCTGCCGGTGAGCGATGTCATTTCCAAAAACTCGATCTTGTGCATGTTGATGAGGTTGCCCAGGGAAGAAGGAATTGAGCCTTGGAGCGGGAGATATGAGAGACGGATCTCCCGCAAGCTGGTGATGTTGCCGAGGAAGGAGGGGATGGTACCGGAGAACTGATTGTTATCGAGCTCCAAGAGCTCGAGCTTCGTGAGCCTCGTAAGGAAGCGGGGAATGGTTCCATTAAACTCGTTTCCGGAGAGGATAAGATGCTTGAGGTTGGAGAGATTGGCAAGAGAGGACGGGAGAGGACCACCGATGAAGATAAGGTCAGATAGGTCGAGGATCTGGAGGTGTGAGAGACTGCCGATGGAAGGAGAAAGGATGCCAGTCATAGAGTCTGGCCAGAAGGGGGAGCCAATGTGGGAGGTGAGGTTGAGGCTAATGACACTGCCAGTCTGAGGATCGCAGGAAACTCCCTGCCAGCCAGAGCAGCAATTGGAAGTATTCCAAGTAGCCAAGCGACCGGATTGGTCGGAGGTTATGCTGGCCTTGAAGCCAAGAAGAGCGTTTCGGTCTTGTGAGGAGCATGTAGGAGCAGCTGCTGCTGATGAGAGGAAGAAGAGCGAGAGGAAGATGGCTGCTGCCGCTGCTGCAGCTACCGATGTTCGTCGGGACGATTTGTGGGAGGGAAGTTGCTGCCTGTGGATCTCCATACGTACTATCTTTCTTCAATCTCACGCACTACTCTCTGTCTCTCGATCGGAATCAGACGGATATACAACGCAACGCAACGCAAGGCGACCTAATAATGCAATGCAAATTACAAAGCTGCCGAGTTGCTTCTAGAAGAGCTGGTGGGTTGGATCTGCTTATTAGGAGGGACAGCGGGTGCTTGGCAAAAAGTCGGATAATGAAGGACCGTTTCTCAGGCAACAACTGCTTTCTACGCAAAAACGAAATCGCGATGCACCGAACTGATAGCCAAACGCTGCTGTTTATAAAGGAAAACTCAGGCAACGGACTGATAGCAAAACGCAACTTATAATAAGCAAAATGCAAACGCAAGTGCGATTCCTGAGTGAGGCTATACTAGGGACACGATTGTGTCCCCTCGAATTCAAGCTTGATAGAAACCAGTAGTGCAACAGCTTTCCTCGTGAGCTATGGGCGTTTATTACATCTATATATATATATATATGCGGAAATGAAAGGACTGACTTCAGTGGTTGGGCGTGGCACCGACAATATAAATGGTGATGAGTCATGAGTGTTGAATCGAAGGCACGATGGCAAAGTTGAGGCGGCACGGCCGCTCTGGATAAGCACAAGGTGGGGTCCGTGTTCACGAATCAAGCTTCCTTTTCGAGAAGCTCTTAACCACGCCCCATCCCGTCAAAGCCTCTACATAAAAAGGTACTTTTTGCATCCTTCGTTTTTGCCATTAGGCCCCAATCTTTGGTGATCAGCCACACCAAGCTTGGCCCACGCTTGGCTTGGGCCAAAACCGTCCAGAATGATCCACTTGCAGCTTGCATTGAAGGCCTCCTGCTTCCTCCTAAGCTGCACACCATTCCTACAAATCCACCCAGCCTTGCAATGCTTGGATAACAGGCCACTTTTACTTTTTCCCAACAAAGCACCTGCAGCGCAAAATTGTTGGGCTATCAAAATGGGGGAACCAAGCTTGTCGTGGGCATATCGTAGCAAAATCTATCATGGACGTGGGAACGGCCTTTAAGGGTCTATGGGGAGTGCATGAGTTTTTCCTACCTTTTGCTTATGCTCAAGCTCACCCACTTGACTAGAGCGGATGCCACAACAACCCAATGGAAGGGCGCCTGCCTACCAAGGCAACAACTCACGTTCAATATCATGTTTCTTATTGCATAGGCTCAGGGTGGGTGCCTTGCCGTAGGGCCAAAAAGGGTGGGTAAGTGGATACTAGCAAATAATGTCGTCTTAAGAACTAAATTATGGTTCTTAAGCATTTATGTGGCATCTCAACCACTCTTACTACACTAAAAGCAAGTATGGTTAAGATCATCCAATTAAGAAAGTGGTTAGCAATAATGCCATGTTAAGAGTGAATGTTTTTAAGCATTTCTCTGGCATCTCAACTACTCTTATCTTTATTCAAAGCACACAGGTCCATAGTGGTTTTTATGCTCCAAAAAATGTTCACAAAAAACCTCAGTTTAATGTCAAAAGAAAGAAAATTTTTACTTTAATTGAACAAATTCGGAGATCACAAAAACCTGCTCTCTTTTTGCAAATATAGTCGTAAATTGTGTGAAAACCTCCAAGTTTATGAAATTCTATCCCTAATTTTATGCACTCTGAGGTTTTTGAGTTTTTCTGAAAAATATTTTATGTGAACACTGCCTCCAACTTTGACATTTCTACATATGTGAGAAGGTGCTTATCTAATAGATTGTTTTGAGAGAATAGGTCTTGGGACTCTCGAGGCCCTTGAGGTTTGAGGTTCTCTTTGGGAGCATTTATTGAAAGGAGGGACCCAACCTTCACTTCAATCACTTTAGTTGTCCTTCCCCATTAATTGTTTATTTTGAATCAATGTTAGAAAGATGCCCCCCATGACAACCCCCAAGAAACCTCCTTGGGGGGTGCACTGCTAAGAAACCCTATGTATCACATGCATTCATGGAACCACACAAATAAAAATTTCTCCCTAATAAAATCACCCCTCTAACGGTTTTTTTTCTTGAAGCAAATTTGAAAACCCCTCTTGTTATTGTAACCCTGTTAAATTTTTTTCAAAAGTTGATTTAAACTACCCCTCCTTTTGAATGCACGTGGTATACTAAAACCTTTTAAGGTGAACTCCTGAAGGAAACCTCATCAATAGAAGGTAGTGGACCCAACCCTTTAATAGCAACTCAAATGGTGAGGGCATGTGCTCACCTAAGCAACTTCATAAGCATTCGGTTCCCCATATGGATCTACTAAATTTGCTATCTATATGCCCCTATCATTGTGTGTGGACTTTGGTGTGTGAGTAGGGTGTAGGGGAAACAAGAGAATGATATTTAATCGTTCATAAGGCCTGGCCAAGATAAAAAAACGAAAAAGAATACCCTCGAGATGATGTGTAGGAAGACTCCAGGAGATAAAGGAAGAAGAGAGGGAGAGAGAGAGAGAGAGAGAAGTGGAGGATTCCAAGGGAAAGAAATAGAAAGAGGAGAAAAAGGTGGAGGATTCCAAGGGAAAGAAATAGAAAGTGGGGAGGTGTATCAATCATAAAATTTAGACTTTCGCAAAGAAATCTCTGAATTTTGGCTTTCATGGAACACACACTAGTCACTATACCCTTCCCCCTTGGGGCACGCCAAAAAATGGGTGCTCAATCATTTAATAAAGCCTTGCTATACCATCGATATATGCTCACATCAAGCTTTATAGGTTTAGTATACTTACCCATTGCAAAGCCATGAGAGTCTATGAAAAACTTGCAAGACCAAGAAATAAAGATTTTAGCTTCTTCAATAAGAGGTATTGCTGGAGTTGCAAAAAAAGATTCAGCAAGTGAGGCACAAGACTGAGTTTATTCAAGAGAGACAACCCCAATATATAGGCTCCAGTTACATCCAGTAGTGACATCATATGTGAGCTCAGTAGAGCATCTAGATCCACAAATCTCTCAATCATTTCCATGATTCTCTCAATAGCACACCACACACCTAGATTCACTCAATCACACCTATTGACACCTATCCAGGCACACCATGTGTTCACACACTCACAACCTTAGACCTTAGGACTCTAGATCCCATTACATCAATTTGTCCTTCATTCCCCACCTCAACCCTAGCAGTAGTCCATGGGAAACTTCATGGCTCCCATGGGGTGTGTTAAAAGCTCCCAAGCAGGAAGGACGTCTTGGAATCCCAGATCTGGTGGTCAAGAATGCTTTGTTAGTTGGCAAGTGGTTACCCAAATTGATTCAAGGTTCAGCCCCTGTGGATTGAGCTAACACGGTGGTTTGTGGAAAAGGGACGCAACTACAAAGCTGGATCATGGAAAAATCTCAAATGGTATGAACGCATATTCTTTGATTTTCCATTAAGGGTTAGTGGCTCGGACCTTGTTACCAGCCTGGTGGATGCTTGGAAAATGGTATTAAAAAGCTGCTCTTGGGAAGGGATGGGAGGTCTCAAAGGAGATGCTAGCTTGAATGAATGCATATGGTGGAGTAGGGCACTTCAATTTAATAACCAATCGTTGGCCTAATTAAATATAGCCATGGCTCGGAGCATTTGCAGGAAAGGCCTGATCTATTGGAAACAAATATGGGACACCAAGAGAGGAAAGTGGTGGTGGTTAGGAGAGATCTGTTGTACATTCTCTTTGACTATGCAGGAAATTGCATTCTGTAGGGCAATCCTAAGTCGACCTGGAGATAATTGGCCTACCAACTGTATAGAAGCCAAAGGAAGGAGACTTTACCACTGGTATATAGGGAAGACTCAACTTAGAAAATTATCCCTGCTAAGGTTGCTTACAGGAAACTAATGGCGAGGAAAGTGGAAATAGTGGATCTTAATAAGAAATGGGGACTCCGATGAGCTCCGGGCTGGTGGCGAGGAAGACTCAAAGAGATATGGGGAAAGGGAATGCCGAGAAGATTCAGTTTTATGCTTTGGAAATTAATGAACAAGTGGCTCCCTATCAGAGCCAAATTAGTGAGGAAATTTTAGGTGAACCCACTATGTGCATTATGCGGTAGAGCAAAGGAGCACATACTTCACTTGTTTTGGCGGTCCCGTTTCAAGACAACTGTGGTTAAGGATCGAGGTGGCTATTAGGAAAACAAGACTAATGTCTCAATTTCATATTGTTGCTAATTGCTGGAAACTTGCAATATTAGGAGACTCTTATGGTCACTCATCAACTTTCAAAGAATGCTGGCCTTTTTTGAGAGGAGCAGCGTGCTATGCTATCTGGTGAGTCAGGAATCAGGTCATCTTTCGAGATAACTCCGGCCCGACGAGTGATAAAGAGCATATATTATGGAAGGTTGCAAAAAACCTTCATCTAGACACTACCACGACGGTCAAAGTTTCCCTCCCGTGGGCTAGTCAGAATCTCAGGGGTATAGGGTATCTCCTCTAGTTGGAGTTGTGTTTGTTTGCTGATATAGCGCAGGCCTAGGGTTACCATCCCTCTTGTTGGCCACCTTTTTGTAAGGGTTCAGTTGGGCCTGACCCCCCCTTCTTTCTAATATTAAACTCACCTTTTGGTTTTTATTATTTTTTTAAAACAATCATTTGAGGGGGACATCCCAAGGTAGAGAACCCTTATTGACCACACACACAAAAATTCTAAGTTGAAGATGTGGGGAAGTACCACCCTTTGATGGCATGTCTTGTCCTTTTCCTTCTTCTCTTCCAAGCTACCACAATGTGAGGTTCATTGTCATTGGAGAGGTTCTTCGTGTAGCCAATCTTGTAACTCCTTTGTTCTTTGTCCTTCTCCACACTCTTTAATGTATCTTGTCCATATTCTACAATACAAGATCCTTGTAGTCCTTCACCTTCTTTGAGTGTCCAAGCTTTAAAAACATTTTGTGAATCATATGGACTGAAGAGGGTCTTACCACTTGTCATGCAAGGGCAATGTCTATTCTTGTACAAGAGGTGGTCATGATTGTATGGCAAGGTATAGTCAACCAAATGCAAGTACATTTCATACATCATGAAAGATACTAAAACCATAACTAAGGCATCTTCAAAATAAGAATCATAATGGTTGTAGTTGAAACCTTTGTTCCAATCATATCCAATGGAAATCATCATGCAAGTCATGATATATTCTTCCTTCATGTAAGCTCTTGTCATGGTCAATCCACACTAGTCAACTAATAGTCTAGTCAACAAGATAGTATGACTTGAAATCCACTTAAAAGTACCATAACTTCATCCTCAATATAAAAGATGAAAAATGCATTCAACTGAACTTCAAATAGCATTATCAGAACTAAAAAAACAATCTCTGAATCTCTAAACTGTGCTTTTAACTCCTCAAGCATCACCTTAGCATTTAGTGTAGCATCAAACTTCAAAAATAGTCTAGAAATGCTTGCAGAAAACAAAGGAACCTTGGAGGATTTCTACCTCACTCCACAAAGCATCAAGCTGAGGGCATTTGCTATGCAATCAAAGGTACTTGGAAGTAGAAGACTCAGTGCAAGTCTCAGACCATCACACCACCAGGGGTAGCAACATCTTCTCCACCTTCAAAAACCATGTCTTCTTCAAAACCTGACTGGTTTTTCCTTAGTTTCTCCTCATTGCCTTAATCATTTGCCCTCAAAATTCACAAATAGGTAGCCCATAGGGTCGCCTAAGTGACCTTAGACCATTTTTAAAATGGTAGCCCCAGCAAGCTGAATTTGAAGAAATGGCATAGAATGGATCGAGGAGCAGCACGGGTTGTAGATGCCTTATTTCTTCAATTCCTCCTAGTTGGAAGTGTACCCTAATTAGGGGAAACTACAGCTTAAAGGGCAGGTGCAATGGTTCAAATATGAAGGAGAACAAGGACTTGGAAATTTCATGGGAAGAAGGAGAAGGGTGAAGAAGATGATGACATGGCACTCAAGGAGGTCTCTAGGAGAGTGAACCAATGCTTTGATACCACATGTTGGAGCTGCAAAAAAATATTCAGTGAGGCAAAAGAGTGAGTTTATTCAAGAGAGATATGCCCAATATATAGGCTCCAGTTACATCCAATAGTGACATCATATGTGAGCTTAGTAGAGCATCTAGATCCACAAATCTCTCAATCATTTCCATGATTCTCTCAATCACACACCACACACCTAGATTCACTCGATCACACCTACTGACACCTATCCAAGTACATAATGTGTTCACACACTCACAACCTTAGACCTTAGGACTCTAGATCCCATTACATCAATTTGTCCTTCAAGTATGACCACATGTAAGCTCTATTAAATGGAAAAAGGAGGCTTATAAAGTATGTCAATCTCATCTCCATTGTCTCTCCATGCTCTACTTGGTAAGATCTACCATACTTCAAATCTCCCTCCCTTTTTGCCCATCATAAATTTGTTATTGTGTTCTCAATGGCACTACTTGCATAAAACCCCTCCAAATCTTGCTTGGGATATTGCTGCTCATGCATGGATAAAGTAGGGACATGATTCTAAACAATATTTGGAGGAAGATATTGTAATGCAAGAAAAAAAAAAACAAAGGATTGCATCTAATCATAACCATGTGCTAGAAAACCCACACACAAGCAAAACCAGATACAAATGCTTGGGAATGCTACAAAATGAACACCTAGAATCACAACATAACAACTCAAAATCAATGGAGCTCGGTTTTGTAAAACCACATCATTCTCGATCCTCTTTTCCTAGTGGAATAGTCATGGAGAGATCGATACATGCATGGTCAAATTCCTTGAGCAACTGTGCTTGGCTTTTAGATCTTGCTACACCAGGCACAGCTGAAATTGAACTCGAATCTATCATATCCCATGAAACAAAACAACATGTTCTTCCATCAATGCATCATGAAGTACAACCAAATAACATTGTATGATGAGTCATTCACAAAGGAATCGGACGTTGCTTACACCTTCGCTCCTCTTCTAGTCAATCGACTCCTTCCAACCCATCCCTTCCTTTGCTTTGCATGTCAAACTTGCCCTCCCCCCTTCTTGTCAACGTTTTCCTTGAAATTGCTCTCTTCCACGTGTCACAAACTTGTCGTTTCTTCTCCTTTTTGAGAAACCTCCTTGTGTCGGCAAGTTGTCAGTGCGCTCGCGTGCACATACACACACAAACACATATAGAGAGAGATATTGCAATGATGGGATCTCAAAGAGTTCTTCTATCACTTAGCCCAAATACAAACAACTATTGCTACACTCCACTCACACGAGTTGCCAAAGTTGCACGAGCAACCCTAACTTCTAGGGCTCTAGAACCTTGTAATATACATGATTTACTATTGACATTCAAGGTGGGTACTACCCAACCACATTTATGACAATTCGCACATCCCTTATTTAAATGGTTAGGTGCCGTTTCATATCTCTATGGGCTGATAGAACTATAAACTCTAAACAGTTAGTAAACAATTTTTACTTTTTAAAACTCTAATCTGCAAATTTCTAGGCCCTATTGTTGCAAGTGTGGACTTGACTAATTTTGTTGAGCACACTAAGAATTGATGTTAAATTGGCAAACCATGTACCTCTCAATAAAATGCCTCATAGATTTGTACAAGGAAAAATGTTTCACAAGTCATGGGAAAAGAAGCATTGTAGAATTATGGTATGTAGTATAAGCTTATTATTTCTAAAACCTAGATATGATAATCCAATTCCTTTAAACATCAAATCTAACACTAGTAAAAGAACTAAAATCATGTACAAAATGAATTGGAAGACTAAGCGTAACTCCAAAGTAAACCGACTGTGTAATACATTGGATGTAAGGAAGATGTTTTCTTCTCGGGGGGGTCACTCATCTTATGTAACCCTATCACGTGAGTTCAATAGAAGGATATTTTTAATTTCTAAAATTTATAGAAATTAACTTACATAAGGGATTATTTAAAATCATTTCAAAAAAAAAATACAGATTTGTATAGAAAAAGGGTATATTTTATTAATGAAAAATCTACAGATAAGGGATTTTACAAATAAGACTTGAACGCACGTGATATAGAGAGTTTATACATAGTGACCCCCCCGAGGTTTTCTTGCTTAAAGCAAATTACATGTACAAGATCTCAAAACCATTATGGAGATGTTATTCTCATAAAATTACAATTCATGAGAAAGTACTCACAACTGGGGTCTTCTTAGCCTCACCATACTACTACAGTAGGGGTGGCTTTAGAAGTTGCTAATCCATATCTGTTTGACCTCTCCTAGCAACAAGCATTCTGAAGAAGAATTGTATATGTCCTACACAATATTTTGGTAACCATAGTTTGCCTTCCACCACACATAGCTTCATATATGCTTCTTATTATGGTATTCTTATTTTCTCTTCCAACATATATGCTTCTTGGTCCTCTTAGCCTTTACTATGATTGCTTGTATTGGTTTCCTCTTTACTACTTCATTGTTCGGGGGCATTTCATTTTTCATGTGGTTATTATGTAATGCATTGCTACCTGTATTCTTTGTTCTACCTCTTAGCTCATATATCACCAAAGAACATGTTCTTCTACTTTCATTCCTACTTACATCCACTACCTTTGAAACCCAAAACCTCACATTATCAAATTCATCATCTAAAGGGCAAATGACAGGAATATCATATGCTCTTTCCACATCTTGCACTCACTTTTGATGTGCCCTCCCTCTTCACAATCGGAGCAGTTTACCTTCAATCTATCTTGATCGTGATAGGTCCAATAGGTACTACTCCTTTTCTAGTAGGTGGCCACATTACAATGTATTGGAAAGAATCACTATTGAACACATTCATGAGTCAAGAAAGTATATATTACACTTTGAATGGCAAGGCCGAGTCTTAAGAGGAGGAGTCATTCTCATCTGATTATTGCAATTCTTATTGCACAATGTCTGGATCATCATTTTCCTCAGCATCCTCCTCTGTTCATCATTTTCCTCAACATCCTCCTCTGTTCATCATCATTTTCCTAAGCATCCTCCTCTGTTCATCATTTTCCTCAACATCCTCCTCTGTTCATCATCATTTTCCTCAGCTCCTCCTCTATTCATCATCCTCATCTTCATCCTCATCGTCATCCCCATCCCCTTGACTCATGCCCCCATCTCTGGGATATATCCTTTCTACATGCCACGTTCCCTTAACCTATCGTAGTATTTAAAACCAATTCAAATGCTAGCTTTTGAAAACCAATTCTAATATTTAAAACCAATTCAAATGTTAGCTTTTGAATTGGAGTTTTTGGTTTTTAAACAAAAGCTAAATATTGAAAGGGATGGCCATGGAGACTTACATCAACAAAGAAACTACTCAATTTCTCTTCCTATCCTCCTTCATCCAATCGAAGAGAGCACACGTCCCATTTTAAAATGCATAGCCATAGTCCTCCTGCATGCATTCTCATGGCTTGTCTTCATTTATTATTCACACAAAATACACTTAGAAAACTTTATCGATTCACAACGAGTATGAATACATATAGAAACACTTCAAAGGTTAGAGAAGAAGAGAGCTTACAAAATAAGTGTGGAATCAATTTCCTTGTTCAACCAAAGCAAAATGCCCTAGACTTGTTCAACTTAAGCTTTTGTAACCTCACTTATACTACTTTATTTTGTTGCTTGTTGAAGTTGGGGTTCATCTTCAAGTCATTAGTCAAAGCTTTTGAATCATTAGAGTTGCAATGGGTGGCATTGTCCAACTAGTTTTGATCACCTCATTAATGGACTCTCAAAGAAGGCATTTTATTAAGGATCCACATGGGATTGAAAGGCTAGACCTCAAGCATTGGGAACTTTTTCAATAATTGTTTTATGACCGACTCCTTTTCATCCTACCTCCAAAAATTGATCATGACATCCTTTAGAGTACCGACGACCCTCAGTCTCCCCTTAATTGAATCATAATGTAAAAAATATGTTCTTCAGCATCATCTAAAGGTGTTATCGTAGTTTGCCATGTCGTGTGAACCTCATCAACTTGAGCCTGCAACCTTACTTATTTGTCCTCCTTTAACTTCAATTTCTCTGTCACGGTTGCTACATGCTTTGGCTCAATGGAAATAATAGCTCTAATAGATTCTCTCCCTTTAGGACGTTTGGGGGCTGATTTTCAACTCTTTTGAGTTTTGATTTCGATGCTCCAAGTCTGCCAAGGCTGATCTACGTGCAGTTAGCTCATCTATTGTCTGTGTGAGCTCCCTTTCCATCTCTATCCTAGTGTATCTCATGAAATCTTCAAAAAAATTGATACCTTATCATTGTATACCAACTCTTCCTCAAGTGCTTAGACTTAAGGTGCCTTCTCTCTGTACACAAAATTTATTGAGTTGCCTTAAATTTCTAGTATTGACCTACCCTCTAGATTGTTGAGCCTAGGTGTTGAGGGATGCACAAACTTTGTAGAGTCTTTTGACATAATCCTTAGTAGCCTGGGCCTATTCTCTATGCTACTCAAGGAAAGCGTTGCCACTAGTAATGTTTTCTTGAGTGTCTTGAACTAGAACTTACTCCATATTAATGGCTAGTTGATTCTCTCAATCAAAAGCACCTATTGCCCCATATGCACCCTTCTAAGGAATTATTCTACCTTATTATATCTCATTGGATCGATTATGGTTAAGTGCTAGTAGATTGTTACTAAATAAGATACCATTGAAATGGATTATGCTTTGTTATTGTGCATATCCAAAGTGTTTGTGTAGAACTTTGCAGTGATTGTAGTGCCATGGTATTGTGAACCTCAGTCACCCACTTAGTCACCTCTATATCATAGGTGCCTTTAATGGCTAGAGTTTTGAAATGCACATGCATCCTATGCCTCGAAAATCCAATGAGTTTCCTTCTAAACTGATTTGATAAACTTGCTTCATTCAGCTTCCATCTTTTGATATTTTGGCCCATATCCTCTGCATTTGGGTCCTACATCCATATGAGTGGATTTGTGTTAAGGAGCACATTGAGAGGGGTAGCCACATCTGCAAGATATCAAAGTATCGGGGTTATGCCATTGAACTTGGCCAAGAAAGTGGGCTAACAGTTTGCTAGTCGTGGGTCATCCTGTCTTGCAGATGCAATTTTATTTGGATCTAGGGTGATGCCACCTTTTAAGATGATATGACCAAGCAAGTGTCCACTATTGATTGTTGTGAAGGCACACATCGTTGGGTTGAGAGATAGCTACTACAAAGCATAGCATTTGGTAAGGCACAATTGGAGGTGGCTGATATACAGGTTCAAACCTCCAAAGAAAGTAAATTCATCTAAGAATATTCTCATGGAGGAGTTGAGATATTCATCAAGCGTTGGAATGCCGTTGGTGCATTCTTGAGGCTGAACATCATTATGCTAGAAGCAAAGACCCCTCATTCAATGATGAATGTTATTTTTTCTTAGTCCTCTTCAACCATTCATCCACTAAACTTGTCAAGGAATGAGTACATTTCGTGCCTAGCAATGGCGTAGAACATGGAATCCATGAAAAGGGAGGGGGAAAGGATCAACCACCACAGTAGTGATGTTGAGCTTGTGGTAATCCATGCAAACCCACAACTTCTTCTTCTTCTTGAGTATAATTACAATCAAGGATATCCAAGTTGCACTTTCGATGGGGTATATGAATCCCAATTGCACATTACAAAAATCTGGACTAAAAAAGGGCCTTGTAAGGGAGCCCTTGGGCTAGTGACATGGAAGAATAAGGTGAATAAAACCCAATAGAATATTGGCTGGTGAAGTGAAATAGAATATTGGAAGTGGCCTAACTTCTCTATTTCTTTATTCAATGGCCCAAACAATGATGTGGAGCACCCACTTGCTACCTTAGCTCTCCTATCACGTTTTGTAACTATAACCAAACTGAGAAACTAGTTTCTCAACCAAACTTGTACCATTTGATATGAAACCAAATCCTCCCATCCAACTACCACACTCCTTTCATTCTCTCTCATTCCTGTTGCTTCCCCGTCATTTTTTAGCACCATTTTGAATTTTTCTTTGCTCCAGCCCTCTTTTCAAATTTCAGCCCTCTTTTCAAATTTCCTGCTTGCTCCTGAGTGAGAAGCTTCTTTCTCTATTCTCCCTCTCATGGGATGGAATCTCATGCCAAAATCTTGTCACTTCTCTTCTCTACCTGGATTTCCCTCCCATTTCACTCTCATTCTTTCAAAACTTTCAAGATTTTTGAATGAGATTCAACCTACCTTCTCCTTTCTCTATTTTGGGCACTTCTCCTTCAAACCTCGCCACTTCCTCTCTCATCTGAGATTCTCCAATGATTTGAAATCATTTTATTTAAGAAGACAAGGCAATCAATGTTCTGAGCGAGCCATGAATGATGCAGGGTGTTTGGAGCTAAGAAGGAGATACTGGACGAGATTCTTTGAGAAATCATTAATGAAGGATACTCCAATGAGTCCAACACTATGTAAGAGGAAATTGCATCCAATGGATGAAATATCCAAGAAAAGTGGTCATTGGAAGCGTCGAGTGAGCTAAGAGTGTTTCAGAACTCATGTCTATCCATGATGAACACTATGGTGCTATGGGTGAAGTGTTTACAAAAAAAATGTTTGAGTCTATTATAGAATATCCATAACTCAAAAGTCTAAACATGTGAGTCAATGAATAAAGTTGTGGAGCATTTCAATGCAACTAGTGCATAGGGAGTTTGTGATACTATAGGGATAAGTACAAGGGCACATCATCTCATATTTAAGAGCTTAAAAACAACATGTCTTGCTATGGGAGCAAAAGTTAAAGCCCCGCTTCCTAAACTAACTGATGTTGATAAGGCCAGGTGCACTCAATTTGGGTGTACTTGATTAAGTCGGTGAGCCCCAGCATGCATGTGGTACACTAACTTTGAAAACAAAGGCCAGAGAGTCTAAAGAATTGGAATTGACAATTAACAATAACTTTGTGATGGATGTTCGAAGAGTTTTGCAAGCCATGGTGAAGTTTTATGATATGCCTATGGAGGAATGCAATGGTACTTTGAAGATTGTACTAAAGCTTGATGAAAGTGAGATGGTCAAAGGTCAAAAATTAGAAAGAGCTATTTTGACAATGATGAATAGAATACTGGACCTTGAAGTTGAGCTTGATGATGCAAGACAGTTCAGCGTGCAATCAGAACAGGAGATTTGGTGGTTGGTGGCCTTTGAGGTATGATGGAAATTTGAATTTGAATGCAATAATGTAAAAAGACAGAATATTTTGAAATAAAATGTGAGCCCTTTTTGCAAGTACCAAAAGAGTCATATTCAATTTTGAAGTGGTTTTTTGACCAACCCGGTATCCCAAGTGTGATTAAAGGTCATAGCAATCATGAGCTACTTGAAGTTGAGGGCTATGGATCCTACCGTGTAGAATGGCATCTAGCTGCTAACCTCAAGACTATTAAATGTATGTTTAATGTGGCACAAGGAGCAAATACAAGCCATCCTTGTCGACTGTGCATGCAAATGAGAGTACCTGTAAAGGGTGGTAAAAAGAATCAAAAGCAATGGGCCTCTAAACTCACAGAGATAGATCAAACTAAGGCACCAGATAGGGATGCTCGAGGGAAAGATCTATCATGGAGCCTAATTCTTGAAATTCCTCTTGAGCGAGTACACATTTGTGCACTTCATGCTATTGTGAGAATAATTGAAAAGTTGGTGCATCAGTACAGCATTGATGCATATAACTTGAAGCCCCAACAAGAGAGTGAGAGGATGATTGCAAGAATTGAAAAGGCTCTTTCAGATATGGGACTATACTTTGGGGAAGTAAAGATTACAAAAGATGCAAAAAGATCTAGAGAAACAGACAATGTTCCTTGTAAACCAAGCTATGAGCAAAGCTTTGGTAGTATCAAGGCTTTAAAATTCCTTTCTGCAAAGAAGAAGTATGACAAGCTCAAATGTGCTAATGAGTTTGATGTATGGAGAAAGCTACACAATGCTCGTTGTGAACGAGGGGTGAAGGGAAAAAAAAGACTAGAAAAGGCGCGAGTGTGGTTAGCTCTTGATAGCTTGGTACCTTTACTACAAAAGAAAAGATTTGAAGATGATGATGCACAATGTTTCATCAATGCTGTGAATGACTTTAGCCGGAATATGGAGATAGTTTGGGGAAAGAATAATTTCACACAGTACATGGTAATCTCTAACTTGGACATTCATATTGAATGGTCCTATATTTACTAATTTGTGTTTCTATTTGGCAGCACATTTTATATGCCCATGCACCATACATGGCATGGAATTATGGCAGCATCAAAGTGTGGCCCACTCAGAGCATGGAAAGATCACATTGGAAAGCACATTGTGAATATAATAGAGCGATCCAACATGGGGGTGGTAGAACTAAGTCAAGCCCAATGGTTCGATTGGTTCAATGGTGGTACAGGCATATCAAAATAAGAGCATTCAAAGAGTCCTTAGTGTCCCATGCAATGTAAGATGTTAAAGCAAAACATCGAAGAAGAATATACAACTCATCAAAATCATGCAAGGTAGCATGCAACCCCTCATAGACAAGGGTGCATATGGGTGGAGACAGATGAAAATGATGGTGTAGACTCATCCAATGTGGATGCCCATTCATTAGTTACACAATTTCTTTGTAATTTTAGTTATGTAATTTGCAGTAAAGCCAATGTATAATGGCCATGAGTTGCAGTACAAATGAGAAAATTTCAGTTATTGGATGTTAATTATAAGTATTTACGTACCAATTTTACTCTTTTAAGAGTTTTTATTAAAACAAGTACTTTTAAAAATTAGGGTTTTGCTTGCCATGCAGCATGCAGTTGAGGCCTACCTAGACCTCATGGATGACACCCAATGGGTTGCCATCTATAGGAAAAGGGTCACGGTGACCGCCAAAGACATGCGGTTTATTGTCCATCTTACGAAGCCCAAGGGCACTTAGGGATGTTGTATGCTCTACCTTGGGTGATAGAGTTCATGTACTCTGCCTACGGGCATCTGCCTTGTATTAGCCTCTTTCCAATATAATAAAATGTCTTTTTTTTAATTGTCTTTGTATGTACAATCTCAAATGTATTTTCAGTGTATTTGCAATCTATTAATTTACTTACATGCAATCTCAATCTACTTACGAAAGAATTTCTGATGATGTATACAATAGCAAAATGAAATAATAAACCTCAAATCTCAATAGAACATGCAAAGAAAAATAATAATCAATTTTACTTAACATGAAAAATGAAATAATGTTTTGTAGTGGGAAGAGAAAATAATTTGAAAAAGGTATGTACTTAACCCCATTGCATGGACTAGAACATGTATGGGTCTCCAGCGTCAGTTTTTCATACCCATGTTGGGCATCAATGGTCAAACAAGACAAAACATGGTAGGACTCTAATGCAAGATGGTATAAAGATTTTGGCTATGTGTTATTGCATTTGGAGGAGCTGCCTCTCTCGCTATTCATACATCTAACTCTGTCTCAGGGCCAGGTGCATTATTTGTGTCACTTATTGCACTCTCAACTTCTCTCTCTCTCTCTCTCTCTCTCTCTCTCTTGCACACTCTAATTGCTATCTATCTCTCTCACACACTCTCTCTCTTGCACAATATAGATATACAATATCCACATATATTTAAAATTACAAATATTTATCGCTTTATCATTCATAGACCATAGAGAGCCATCAATCTAGAGGTGCAAACTTAATAAATAAAATCTTAACAATAAATGAAACAAAACTTTGTATTATTTATGATTTCTGTTCATACATGTAACAATGCCTCATTGCAAAGTGCATTGTTGAAGCACTAAGGTCCAAGAAATTGGATATTATGAAATACCTGCCATCATGTCTCTACTATCTCTAGAGTATGGGGGGGGCAACAATTCTTACAAAGGATACTTGTTCATCACTATATCTAACTTTGCCATTGTCAAGTCTAAAATAATAGTCTTGGGGAGGGCTTGTTGTTGCCAACTGCAATTCTTTCCAGATAAATCACATGGTCCACTCCTCTTCTAATTCCAACATTAGATCAGGATGTCCTTGCAGATAAATTGATACCTCAACAACAGGACTGTGAGTCCCATCATGCAGATCATCATCCATTTCTTCCCATTGTAGGTTCTTCCATCTAAACCTTCTATATGTGAAAGTCATGCAAAGATTTTGCCTTCCAATGAAATACTTGCAAAATTTGGGATCTGTTAATACATACTATCCTGATCATTTTTTATACAAACAAGAATTGCAAGATGTGCTCAACAACATGTCACATCTAAAGTGTTCAATCGACATTGTACTAAATCTTCAGCATGACATGTTCTTGTTGTCCATCCATTGTCAAACAGCTTAGACAGCCAGTCCAATTCTAAGCTCTTACAAGTGTAAGTAATCTTTGTTTTCCTTAATTGCCTACAACTTGCAAAGAAATAAAAAAGCATGGAAATGGAAGAAACCAGCTAAACCTAGCATTTCTTCGACCAGTAGTTGGCTTCATAGCATTTCTCACATCATTAAACATTCTATTTCTATATGATTCACTTATTCTCCATGCTTGGAAGTGGCCATTCTAGACTATCAAAAGAGGGCAAGGGAAGAGATTCTAATCTACCATACTGTCCTTCTTCATCTGGCACAGTGAACATTGAGTCATAAAAGAAGATCCCATCCTTTTTTAATTTTGATGGTGTGCGACCTTCATACCGAATGCTTTTGATCTCAACATGGAGGATATGCAACACCGCAGTTAGGCATGCTACAAGCTCCCACTCTTTGTAAGTAGATGGATATAAATCTGTAAAACAAATACAAGGCATAAGACAGTTGTGTCAAAGTCCCCAAATATATGCAAATACTCTAAAATGCAAATGAAATACTAGTACACTTTGAAAAACTTACAATTGGGCCTATGATATGGAAGTCCTCCATTCAGATGCACGTATATGTTTGCATGGGTAAAGACATGCTGAATATATACCCATGTCACTGTATTACTGCTAGGAGAAATTTCATGCTGCCATATATACTTGTGTCACTGTGTTACTGCAAGGAGAAATTTCAAAATCTCAGATCCTTCCCTTCTAATGTTTGGAGATGTCCATTGCATCCTTCTGACACTTTGTAGCACCCATGATAAGTGGGTTGCATTGTGATCCAAGAATATTTCCTATAAAGCTAAGGAATCCATCATTCCATGCTCATCCTTAACATTCTTCAATACAACAGACTGTAAACTACTTCTATATCTATCATTTTCTACTTCCATAGTTTCTACCCCTGTACCATATGATTAAAATTAGCTCTTTCTACCTCTTTCTACTTCCATAGACCCTCAAAATTTATGTCTTCTCTTCTCTCTTTCTCTTTCTTTGCAAGTCTCTCTCTCTCTCTCTCTCTCTCTCTCACTCTCTCTCTCTCTCCCCCCCCTTCCTTCCCTCTCTCCTTTAACTAAACCTCTCACAAAAACAAACAAAATATTATTTCAAAAAAGATCGAATACTTCTCTCTCTCTTAGTTTGTCTTCCAAGGTACCCCTCACATAAATAAACATCAAATTATTTTGAAATACTTAGTTTAAGATATTCTCTCTTCCGGCTCTATTTCTCCACAAACAAAGAAAACATTTTATTAATATCATATCAATCTCTCTCTCCCTCCCAAAACTCTTCGATTTGGATCTCTTTTTCTTCCTTCTTTCTCAAATACTTCTAAAACCTAGCAGTTTGAAATACAATCTCTGTCTCTCTCCCTCAATCATCCCCTCAACAGAAGAAAACATACCAGTTTGAAATATAATCTCTCTCTCTCTTTTCCCTTCCTCTATCTACCCCTCTTGTACTAGCAAAGAAACAAATGACTCTTTTCTGTCTCTCTCCCTCACTCATCCCGTCAAATAGATTAAAAAAACATAGCAGCTTCAAATATAATCTCTCTCTCTCTCTCTCTCTCTCTCTCTCTCCTCCTCTATCTATCCCTCCTATATTAATGAAGAAAAAAATGACTATTTTATGTCTCTCTCCCTCACTCATCCACTCAAATGGAAAAAAACATAGTACTTCAAAATAATCTCTCTCTCTCTCTCTCTCTCTCTCTCTCTCTCTCTCTCTTTCCCTTCCTCTATCTGTCCCTCCTATACCAGTGAAGAAAAAAATGTCAAAAAGCATCTTGTAGTTTTAAATATCATCTACCTCAATCTCTCCCTCTTCCTTGTCTTTTGTGACAAACATATAGACAAAGTGTGATACAAAAACGTATCTACTTAATACAGACAAAAATTTCAAGGAGAAATCACTTCATTACCTATAAAGTATGTGTTCCTTCTTCTGGAGTTGATGATCTATATTGCAAAAAGGTAGAGAAAGAGTCGAAAATGATAGAACACCTGTTTTTCTCACTCCTTCCAAGTAGATTTAGGTCGTAACTTCGAGAGTTGACTCTCTATACTCCAAAAAGGTAGGGAAAGAACCGAAAATGAGAGAACACCCATTTTTCTCTCCTTCCATGCAGATTTAGGTCACAACTTTGGTGTCTAAGAGAGAGTGAAATAAGTAGAGAATGAATGGAAGAGAAGAGGGATGAACAGAGCTTGGGCAGAAGTTTCTCTGAGAGATTTTAGAATGTGGAAGAAAAACGTGAGAAAAGGAGAGAGAATGACTAATCAAGACTGGAATGAAGATATTTTTAAACCAACTTGCTGCTAGAAGTGAATGTTTGAAACATTTTGGAAGAGAGAGAATAGGGAGAGAGCTAAGTAGGAAGTCAAAGTTTGGGCCAAATGGTTGAAGAAAATGGAAAACGAGAGCATAGTTTTAGTGAGGGGATAGTTTTCCATGGGAGGAAAACAAGGAGTTTGACATGATCAGGGCAAGCCTACCAAAGATAATTTTTTATTGTGAAGCACTAATGACGTTTTTGGGGGTATTTTGAAAAAAAATTGAAATTCCCCCTAGATTTGGGGAGCCTCTATTATAGAGAAGTCCACATGGCATAATCTCCTTCATGGATACCATATTCCCTTAACCAAGCCTCTAATATTTTAGTAATTCTCCAAAGGGCCCATTTTTTAGTCCAAAAATTTTGTAATGGTAATTTATCAATCTCTTCCTTGACGTGTTTTGCATAGTTTGGGTTCCAGTCTTGGTAGCGTTGTTTTGCTAGATTGGTTTGCCATAGTCCTTTAGGACAATCTTGTGCTAATAAAACTAAGGGTCAATACCCTTCATATATGTATAGTTCCATGTGAATACATTGACAAGTGTCCCAAGGAGGTCTTTTAGTTCTGTCTGGAACTCAGGGCTGATGAGGCGGGTGGGGATGTGGACCATCCATGGGTCATTCTTAGTGCCAAGGTTAAGGTTTGTCAAGGCATATTCAATCACCCTTCGAGAGTGTTGTAATTACCTCTCAAAATATTATTCTACCTAAATGAGCTTCAAGATATTGGTTGGGGTATCATCAGCTACTTCCGATAATAATGGATTCAAATCATCCTCAACCGGTAGATCATTGTCTAGCAACAGTCTTTCTTGAGGGAATTGATATTTATCGAGAATAAAGACTACCTTAGTCCTCCATCTCAAAGAGAGTAACAATGTTGGGGTTAATCTAAAGTAATTCCTCCTTTTCAACATTGTCAAGTCCTTCAATCATCTTGACTCCTTCAGCCCCACCTGTGGATGGACATGTGTGTGAATTGGGCTCTTGGCTTTAACGGATAGCTTCATCTTTTTCTTACCCTTCCAAATTGTGATCCGATCATAATTCCAGTCTTGTTTCACACGTGCTTGCCATAGCCATGGCCTATCGAGCAATATTGGGTAGGCACTGCTGATGCCTTCCATCCAAAGAATGACAATGGCAACCACAAATGTTAGGTTTGCCACTAGGATCAAAACACTACAAAGGAGGCCCATTGGTTGTACATGTCATTGATTTGCCATCCTAATCACAAATGGCACTGGCTCCCATCCGGAGAGTCCAAGTCACTAGCACATATCATCCAATATTAGATTGACCCTTGAACTACCATTGAATGCACTCAGAATCGCTTGGCCCTCTAGTGTCACTATAGTCTAAAAAATATATTTGTCTTGTAAG
The DNA here is from genome assembly GCF_047967505.1 of Dipteris shenzhenensis. NCBI lineage: Eukaryota > Viridiplantae > Streptophyta > Polypodiopsida > Gleicheniales > Dipteridaceae > Dipteris > Dipteris shenzhenensis. The sequence goes on from NC_141613.1 coordinate 1,492,563, forward strand.
TTGGTGCTTTCAATTGTGCCCTCACCCGGGGGATTCACAAGAGGAAACTTATGATATCATGTGAGTGTACAATAGGGGGGTTTTTTTTTAATGAGGCATAAGCTTATACATTAGGGGTGCGGGGCCTTTTATTTTTTCCCAATATTGAATTTAAGTTAGGGAGGCCATGCCATATTTAAGAGGGGGGGACATAGTATAGGCTACCTTCGGTGACTAGTCCAAACAAGTTTGGTTTTGTGTATGGTTTTAAATCATCATAGGGAAAGTAATCTAAATTTCCTTATTGTGTGATCTAAATGCTTGAGAAAGAACGTAGATTTAAGGAAAGGTGGGACATAATAGAATTTTGGTGGTATCTTATAAGCTTAAATAGGGGTGTTTTATCATCTTACATGGATCATAAATAGGGGGTTTTCTTGAAGTTCATGCACGCAGGTGACGTCCCCTTTTCATGAAAAGTGAATCCCCCGGGTGCCCTCAGTAGTAGTTTTGACAGGGCGACACATGCCATCAAACTAGTTCCATATGTCCTACGATGCACATGAGCTATATTGATACTGCCAGTAAAACAAGAGCACTAGCTTGGCCCACAGGATTACTGGCAAAAAGTTGGCACTAGATCCAATAGTTGCTTTATAGACATATTGATTTGTAAATCCTTCAATGCACTCCAAATGTCAAACTATATCGGGGCTTTTTGCCACTTTTTGTGGCACACTCAACCCATCTAGGGGAGTTCATCCTTCTCTTCGAAGCCTTTATACCAGGCATCAAACCAACTAGAGGTTGCAAATCCTGCACCACTCTCTCTATGTCACAAACATTTGCTTGATCTTTACGATTAATTGGCTCTCTAATCTTCTTCTTTAATTGGCTAGACAACAACGTGGGACCTAGTGGAAACTTCATCGCCCTTGTCACCACAATGGCGGTGGCACCAACGTCAACAGCTACAATCTCAACTTATCTAGAGCACCAATATGTACATTATGGACATGAGGTGTTGTAGGAACAAAAGCAGCAAGGTTAGTATGCAATGCACCTCTCTCATCCTGATGCTTCTTAAACATCTCACACTCGCTATTCTGATGGCCCAGCACATCATAATAATGGAAAATTATCTGGCCTAGAGGACCACGTAAGTTCTTTGATGAGGGAAATAGTATCTATCCTGAGTGACTGGATCTATGGCTGGTGCTGCTGTTTGAAGTGGGGCTATAGCCATGGCTTGGATAGGAATTGACATGGGCATGGATGGTGTGTGACGAGCATTGTATCTACGGGCTTTGATGGTGTGAGTTGCCTTTTTGCATATGGTGCATCATAGCTGATTGAGGCTATATTCATCTGGTCCATGGTAGTTGTTATGACATTTGGGACACCCAGACATGGTGACATAGACGCGAGGAGACTGCAGTGCCTTCTTCGAGCAAGCGGCAAGCCATGATCTATGGATGATGTCTCGAGTTTCTTGATTGATCTTATGCACTCATGGCATTCGCAACCTTTCTCATTTGTTCTACCTTAATTAGAGTTTGTATCAAAACTGTGGTTAGATTAATGGGATTGATGGTTCACGCTTCATGTGGATTAGCATTCATTCGGCGTGGTGGGCACTATTGACAATGTTGTCGAAGTTTAATGCCGCCATGTCTAAGGATGAAATAGCTTGTTTAGTTTATGATTCATCCTATGCACAAAGTACAAATTCAATACTTCTTGGGCAGGCGTTGTGCTTGTGGTAGGTGACTATCATGTGTGTGGAACTTGGAGATGTAGTCATCCAATGTGAGGTCTTGTTGGTTCATACATCCAAGCTTTTTAAGGACATGAACTACCATCTTTTCTACATGGTAACAAGCTAGAAAGGCTGCACAAAGTGTAGCAAAATTTAAGAACAGGGTAATGACATATTGTGCAACCCAAATCATTGCCCTGCTAATGGAAAGTATCTAGGAACATTGCCATTTTAATGTGTTTGGTTTGCTGCACCATGGGATCATTTGCCTGCCATGCACTTTCAAACAACATTACATGCGCATCCACATCCTCCTCTGGGAAATTGGAGACTTGGGGTACTTAACATTCATGATTGGGTGACAAATGCAAACATGAACTGGCAATAACTGGTGGTGGTGAAAGGAAATTGATGGAGGGCACGAAGGCGCAATGGGGATACCACCTGACATGGTTGCAACAAAGTGGGGAAAGAGAGCTAGAATCTTTGGAATGCTCAACATCAACTTTGAGAGCGCTACTACTAGCTTCCTCATAGTCCAGGAGAGTTCTGAGAGCTATGTAGTCCATAGTTTCTATATCGTGCTTCTTGCATAGACATGTACCACATGGGGAAAAAAACAACATAGATGAAAAAATGTTAAGCCCAAGGTTAATGGTCGTGGTGGCCCATGGTCACCAAAGTGCTAACTAAAGTTGAATTAAAAAACCCCTCCTATTATTATAAACCTGTTAATTCTTTTTCCAAAAGTGGAATTAAAATACCCCTCCTTTTGAATGCACGTGGTACACTAACATTTTAGGAGGTGAACCCCCGGAGGATGCAACCTAAAGAAGGGAAGGCAACTAGCGGAGAGAGGGAGTTGAAGCACCATAGTCACAAAGATTCTTGTAGGTAGAGAGCTTGTTGTATTACGCCATAGCCACTGTCTACACGACTCTAGAGAGCTTGCAAACGTTGGAGGAAACCCAGTCTCAGATGCTGCAAGAACAAATACTGTTTGATGTATCTATGTTATTTCATCGACTCGACGCCTCTACCTTTTATTTCCGAATCCTTGATAGGCCATGTCATTCAAAGGTTTCTCAACCTTTGTAAAAAAAAAAGCCACATCATTCCTTATTTTTTACCCCTCTCTCTATATGCTCTTTACCCCTTTCTTTTCTAAGGCCCTTCAATCCCAAGGTGTCCTAATCTTCTTAGCCTTGCCAAATTTAAAGAAGAAGATCGAAGAACATGTCAAGGAGTTCGAAGCATAAATGATAACGGAGAGTGGGATCAAAAGGCAAGATCATCAAAAGAAAACGAGAAGTCATGTGTCAAAGAAAACGTGAAGATGGAATCCAAGACCATTGAACAAATACCATGGAAGTGGGCATTGCATTTTTCTCCCTAGTATGAATCTTCTTGATATCATCTAAAGTGCTCCTTGTTTGGGAAGATAAGCTACAAACACTACGGAAAGTCAATACACCAATCAGCATCAACAACACATCCCTTCAGCAAAGCCAAAATAGAACAGGGCAGTGACTTATGCCTAAGTCATTAAGGTCTTGAATTTGAGTTCACACATGGAATGACAAGTGGTTCTCCACAAGCAGCTCTCAAGGATGTAATCAAATCTAGGGTGGAGGTGATTACACCAATATATGTTTGGATGAGTTTCTTGTGACTCTCAAAGCTTTTTTTTCATATTCCCTTACTAACATCATCAATAACTATCTAACTTCTACTCATCCTCTTTTCTTTATTTTTATTTTCTTTCAGTTGTAGCTTAGAATCCTTTCCTAGAATCCACCTCCTATAAACCTCTTCAGCCATGGTTTTCATTTTAGGGGTTTGTATGGTGTATTATCAAACTCCTCCCAGTTTGATGATTCAGACAAATAATGCTCCAAATGGTGCCACAACCTTATTGAGCTCAGATACTTCCAAACGAAGCCCTCAATGAAATATAATCCATAAAATGTATTTCAAAGGAACTTCAATGCAAAGAGGCAAGACAAAAGGTCATGCACAACTCTAGATGTTGTAGTCTTCTTCAAGTGCTTAGCATTGGAAGAGCATTGAGAACTTGGCATGTTGTCAAGAAATCAATATCAATTGAACTTCAAATAACATTCTCTAAAATGAAAAAGGAATCTTTGAGTCTCTGATTTGTACTTTAACTCCTCAAGCATCACCATAGCATTTAGTGTAGCATCAAACTTAAAAAATAGTCTAGAAATGCTAGTAGAAAATAGAGGAACCTTGGAGGATTGATACCTCACTCCACATAGAATCAAGCAGGGAGCATTTGCTATGCTATCAAAGGTACTTAGTAAGAGAAGACTCAGTGCAAATCTCAGACGAAATGGCATGTCACACTACCCAGGGCAGCAACGTCTTCAAAACTGTAAAAGCCATGTCTTCTTCAAAACCCGACTGGTTTTTCTTCAGTTTCTCCTCATTCTCTTGACCATTTGCCTTCATATTTCACCAGTAGGTAGCCCATAGGATCTCCTAAGTAGTCCTTAGATCATTTTGGGAATGATGGCTCTAGAAAGCTGAATTGATAGAAATAGCATGGGATGAAGCGTGAAGCAACACGGAGTGTAGAAGCTTTATTTTTTCAATTCCTTCCAAGTCGAAGTGTGCCCTAACTAGGGGAAACTACAGTTGAAAGGGCAGGAGCAATGGTGGCTTGTAGGTGGAGAACAGGCTTAAGGCATTTCATGGAAGGATGGTGGAAGAAAACTCCATTTGGGGAAGAAGAGGGAATCTCCAAGAATCTCTTGGATTCTCTTCCTAGGCACTAGGATTTCAGCATGCTCTGATACCACATGTTGGTTCATAGATGGAGCAATGAAGCACAATGAACAAAACTTTATTCATGAGTGGTTACATATATAGGCAACTGCCTCCATGTTGGTAGATCCCAGATCCACAATTATCTCCATGATTATCTCAATCAGTCACCTCCTATGATCACTCCAAATCCACACATCAAACCAACGTGACATACCTAACTACCAACTCACTAGAACCTTCTAGCACACCTACACTCACACACTCCTTGCATAGGACTCCAAGCCCATAGGCACACACACACACATATATCAATTAGCTAATGAAGGACAAATTGATGTAATGGGATCATACCTAGAGTCCTAAGGTTTATGGTTGTGAGTGTGTGAACACATGGTCTGTGTAGGTGTGCTTGAGTTAGGTGTAACTAATCATGTGTCAGACTGTCAGTTTAGTAGGTGTGAATGAGTGAATCTAGGAGTGGTGTGTGATTGAGAGATAATTTGGATCTAGAGATGCTATTGTGAGCTCACATATGATGTCACTCTTGGATGTAACTTATGCCTATATATTGGGCATATCTCTCATGAATAAACTCCCTCCCTTTTCATCATTTTGCTCTTTCCATCTTGTCTCCATGCTCCTCCAACACCTATAGCTCCCTATGTACTCGAATAGAGTGTTTTTACCCATTATGCAATTGTTCCAAGCCTCCCATGCTCTTTCTAATTCATTTTTTGGTAAGAACTCTTTTAAGAAGGCTTGTTCAAACTCAATCGAATACCTAGGAATTCTATCATTTTCCTTGAGGCTCATCCACCATTTGTAGGCTTTATTTCCAAGGGAAAGACTTGCTTCCATGACTTGATTTTCAAGAGGAGCATTCCTAAGTTGATGGAAGTCTTGCCACTTTTGCAAGAATGTATTAATCACATCTTTATTGCGTTCCTTTTCTTCCCCATTGAAAATTGGCAGTTTCAAGTCCTTAAGGATGTTAGAGGTTTCTCTAAGTTAAGAGGTGGACCTCTCAACTTGATTAGGAGGAATCGATGATTTTTCTGTAGTAGTTACCAATTGAGAATTGGTTAACTTAGTTATGGATTTAGCTAAGGTTTTCAATGTATCACTAATAGCTCCTAGCTATGTTTCTATATTTTGCATTCGAGTTTCAAGTTTACTGAAATCCGTATATGGAATTGCATAATCATCGTAGTCTATATCCTCCATTTCCATGTTATCCTCTTGAGTTTCATTTTATACCTCCTCATGTATTTCCTCTCCAGCTACAACTTTTCCTTTCCTAGCCCTATACCTAGGTCATTTTTTGTGTTTTAATTTTCTACAGTATGTTACACGATTTGAGGCTTGAGCTTGAGTTGAGAGGTTATACCTAAGTAATTTCTTAGACTGCTTGCATTTCTTAGACTGCTTGCATTGATTTTCTTATTGCACCTGGCACTGAATTCTTTTTTGAATTCTGTGTTGCAGCTTACTGCATATGAGATGGCTCACGTAGGTGAGAAGAGGAAGTGTCAACAACCTGATCTCACAAAGTCTCAAAGGAAGGTGCTAAAAAATGAGAATGCACACTTCTTAATGAATGTCGATCAGGACATCATTGAGGCAGCTTTCCAAAATGGTGAAAGTGGTATACAAAATTTGGTGAGGACAATGGCAAAGCGTGGAGGGACGACCTTGCATGATCGATTTCTAGATGTTCTCACAGTAGAGTCTATAGACCAGTATTTGTACCACTTAGCGATGGAGGGCCGACGATGCCTCGGTCAAATAGATCGAGACATAAAATCATGTGACACAAAGTGGAGGGTCTTTTTGTAGATGCCAGGGTCACGTACATCAAGAATGCATGGCGAGGCTACAAAGGTAAAGGAGCTGCGTCGACCTCCCTTCCATCAATGCACCCGCATCCCCAAGCACAGCCACAACCACAAGCATCAATGCACCCATGCCCCCAGTCAGATGCTGCATTACATCCACCACAACCACAAGCACCAATGCACCCATGTCCCCAATCATGTGTCGCATTCCACCCAACGCAGCCATAGGCACCATTGTAGCCATGCCACGCGTATGCACCAGTGCATCCACCACAAGATGTTGAACCTCGTATCCCTTTTTTCCAAGATCTTTCATACCTAGAAGCTCCTCCTCCTTTTTCACATCTCCCACCACATGCATGATCACATTTCACATCTTTTGTGCCTCCTACCGCACGTGCAGACCAGTTTTCATCTCTCGTATTTTCACCTGCACCACAAATGCACAATCTATCTACACAAGCAAACACATTACCATCTCCTTCATTCTCGACTGCACAAGCACCACGCACATCACATGGCTTGGGTGATCATGTAGAAGTGCCAAGACCCATGTGGCCCATACTGCTTTAGCAATGAGACATCCAATTCACGCCTAGTGCAAATGTGGGTACATGCACGAAAGGAACAATCAACATGTGCAATATTCTTGTCGCTCCCTTTAAAAGGGACAAGGTTTATGCATGTAAGGTGCTGAGGGTTTCTATGTTCATTGATGCATTGAAGGCCAGTGCATTGGAAGAAGCCACATGCTTGGGCGATGTTGTACATCCGAGCATCATTCGGGCAATAGGTCTAGTCCATGATGATAACCCAATGATACTATTTCTGTTTTGGAATGGAAATCATTTGGAAAGATGACTAGCCTACCTCGAACATGACGGAAAGCGACCATCTCTGGTGTTTCACAGAGATGATGCAAAAATGCTTGCTAGAGCTCCACGGGTCCCCGTCAGCATGTATTTGATATTTTAAGTGCATTAGTTTGCACTATTCATTACATGCACCAACACAATGTCCTGCATAATGATTTGCATGCGCAAAACATTATGCTACACTTCTCGGAGTCATCCGAGGAGGTGTATCTGGGCATTTGTGATTGGGGAATGATGACCCCATGCAGCATTAGAAAGCACTATCCCGCATTACTCAATGACAGCCCCAACACTGTGCGAAGCTCCATTGCTAGGTTTCGTCACGTTGCTCCAGAGTGCCTTTGCACCAATCCCCCACCTTTCAATGTTGCACAGGATTCAATGTTGCACAGGATGTGTACACCATGTCTCATCACATCCTAAAAATCTTGGACATTTGTGCATCATCGCCAAGTACGGGGCCCATAGAAGCTCTAATCAAGCATTTACAATGATTTCTAGTTCAGGGAAAGTCAACCGAACCGAATAGATGTCCAAGTACTACAGATTTTTTTGTTGCCAAGTATGACACATTTGAAGTTGGGATGATTCCCAACTTTTAGCCAATGATATAGACTGGGAAATTACTTCATATATAACTTTATAATACTCTTCTTTTGCAACGATGGTTCAAGTGATATAAGTGAGTTAAGTGGACTAAGTGATTTAAGTGGTATAAGTGATCTAAGAAGACTAGATGATTTAAGTGACTTAAGTGATTTAAGTGGACTAAGCGATTTAAGTGATCTAAGTGAATTAAGTGGTATAAGTGATTTAAGTGGACTAAGTGATTTAAGTGGTATAAGTGATCGAAGTGGACTAGGTGATTTAAGTGATTTAAGTGATTAAAGTGATCTAAGTGAACTAAGTGGTATAATTGATTTGTGTAATTTTCTATGGATTTAAGTGATCTAAGTGAATTAAGTGGCATAAGTGATAAGTAGACCAAGCGATTTAAGTGATTTAAGTGGACTAAGTGATTTAAGTGAACTAAGTGGTATAAGTGATTTAAGTGGTTTTCAATGGATTAGGTGGACTTGTAAAGTTAATGTAGAAATATTAAAATATATTGACATGAATTAGTGCACATGATAGCTAGATCAACCCTTGAGACTTGAAAATATAAACTTCAATTGCACATATTCGATTATTCTTTCCAACTTTTTGATGTTCCCTTCGATGTTGCCATGAAAGTATTTGCAAGTCACAAGGTTGTTTCTAACTATTATGTATACCAAAATCATCCACAATCTTAATAATTACAACACAACATCCTTGTAGCCCATAAGGTTCTATATTTCAATACAAAAGGAGACGAGATGGATACAAGCATATGCACTCTCCCATCGCTTGACATATTATCTCATCCATCCCCTCGCATACAACATTATATCTGATATAATTAGAGCTTCATCCACCACTTCTATCACCTATCATATTCTGTTGTCATTCTATATTGCATTCAACACAGGTACAATATCATCTATTTCTTCGGCTTCACTGTTGTCACTGAGTAGCTCAAGCTTGTCTTCCTCTTCACTGAATGCACCCTCAGTAACTAATTCTGTAGTCAATCGTTGTCCAGCAATTCTCATTACAACGGCTTCGCTTGCTGCCCTAGCCGCAACATTAAATCCTTTCAACAATCGTAGATTTCCAAAGCAAAATACCAAATCTACAGCTCTTGATGGCTTTAAGTGATTACATCTCTTAGAACGAATAAAATTGTATGCACTCCAATTTCGCTCACATGCACCCGATGATGTAGCAACAGAGAGCACACGAGTTGTAACATGTTGTAACTCCAATGTCTCTCCACCATATTCCTTCCACCAAGTAGGTGCAATAGTCATCTTAATAGCATCAATATTCCAAGGATCTCCAAAAGAGCCTTTGCGATTTGTATATCTCACTCGTTGCTGGCAGGCCAGTTTTCCTTGATCTCCAGGAAGTAACTTTTTACAAACCACACTCCATCTGATGTTCTTCCGTTATGCAAATCGTATTTAGACAAAGTGAAGAAAGTGGTTAATCCGACCCTAATAAGAAATTGTGCAACTCAACAAGATGTGAGCACTGAGGTTGATGAGACGATTGAAGGAGAAGCACCAATAAATGCAAGGAGTGTATCCATACATGAAGGTGATGTAGATATGCTAGCAAGTGGGTCGTAGATGAGTTGTGACTAATGTCTATCAAGTAAAGAAGACTTCGACAACAAGTGCATGAAGAGCACTTAAGATGGACAGAAGCATTTGTTAAAAATGGTATACCATTCATTGTCATTAGAGATTATACGTTTTGTAATGCCTTGAAATCATGTGCTAGACGAGGATTTATTTTGCTAGATTACAATAAAATGCGTACCGATCATCTTGATAGAGTCAAACAAACTGTGGTGAATTGCTTGAAAAAAAAGATATTGAACTTTATTCCTATATATGGATGCACTCTTGCATTTGATGGATGGACTAGCAAGTAGGCCAGACCCTTGATAAATGTAATGTGCATTACTCCCAAGGGAACTATGTTCTTGGAGAGTATTTATACGTCTCTAAAAGAAAAAACTTCGGCATATATTGTAAAAATATACGAAAGAGCAATCCACAAAGTTGGTAGCAGTGAGAATGTTACTGCATTAGTAATAGATAATGCATCAAATTACAAGACCGCAAGTGAGATGGTCATGGCAAAGTATCCCCTCTGACATGGGTACCATGTGGCGCTCATACTCTCAACTTATTGTTGAAGGATATTGGACAATTACCATTTGTGCAACCAGTACTGCAAGATGCTAACGTCGTAGTGAGTTTTATAAAGAGTCATTAATACTTCCATGCAATATTCAGAGAGCACTCTGTGAAGCAACTCAGGCAATTTTGTCAAACTAGATTTGCCACTTCTTTTCTAGTTCTTGCTAGATTTTTGGAAGTGCATCAAGCTTTAGTCAAGACTATTGCTGATAGACGATGGGCGAATTGGCTAGAAAAAAATATGCAGTACAAAATACCATGCTCTAAATGTGTACATCTTGTACAATCATCTCTATTCTAGAAAAATGTTGAAAGAATAAAAGAAGGTGTAGAACCATTTGTAACAGTATTGAGGATGGTTTATGCTGATGCCTTTGCTATGGGTAAAGTGTATTGGACGATATCAGAAGCAATACGACAAGTTAAAGAATTTGTGTGCTTTGCTCCTAGGGAGAAGCAACAAGTGGTGTATTTGGTCGATAAGAGATGGAAGCAAATGCACACCCCTTTGCATGGAGCTGCATTTGCAATACATCCACAATATCAAATGCATGCTCAATCATAGAATCCTAAAGTCATAAATAACTTTTGACACAATATTTACACTGCAAGAAAGAGACCGAGGCATGTAATTTTTGTATCTCCGTCACGTATGACCAAATCTTGCCATGCACCATGCTTTTGAAGTTGCTAGAAACAAAATGAAAAAAAAACTAATTTGAGTATACAATAGTGTGACGTTGGAATTCACATTCAAGCATGCAATATATTAATTGTCATTCAATCACACTCTTTTAAAATAATTCACATTCTATTGAAAGAATATTAAATATTCATTCAAAAGAAAGTATAAGAATGAGACAACTCTTCTAATAACTTTTAAAACTATTAATTTGTACATTCTAAAACTCTTTGTATTCTTTCACATTCTATTGAAAGAATATTACATATTCATTCAAAAAAAGTGTGAGAATACAAACACAATAAAATCATATTTCTCACATGAGGTCTAGGGAACTCAACGAGAAGATCCTAAAACTCCCACATACAAAAATTCCCACAAGAGATCTAAGGAACTCAACAAGGAGATCTTAGAACTTCCACAAACTAATTTAATAATTTCATAGACAGGAAAACAAGCCCATTTCTCACAAGAGATCTAAGGAACTCAACAAGGAGATCCTAAACTCCCACATACAAAAATCTATTCACATGAGATCTAAGAAACTCAACAAGGAGATCCTATAACTCTCACAAACAAATTTCATAGACACAAAAACAAGCCCATTTATCACAAGAGATCTAAGGAACTCACCAAAGAGATCCTAGAACTCCCACGTACAAAAATGTATTCACATGAGATCTAAGAAACTCAACAAGGAGATCTTAGAACTCCCATAAACAAATTTCATAGACACAAAAACAATCTCATTTATCACAAGAGATCTAAGGAACTCACCAAAGAGATCCTAGAACTCCCACGTACAAAAAATCTATTCACATGAGATCTAAGAAACTCAACAAGGAGATCTTCGAACTCCCATAAACAAATTTCATAGACACAAAAACAATCTCATTTATCACAAGAGATCTAAGGAACTCACCAAAGAGATCCTAGAACTCCCACGTACAAAAAATCTATTCACATGAGATCTAAGAAACTCAACAATGAGATATTAGAACTCCCACAAGTAAATTTCATAGACACAAAAACAAGCCCATTTATCACAAGAGATCTAAGGAACTCACCAAAGAGATCCCAAGGAGATCTTAAAACTCCCACAAACAAATTTCATAGACACAAAAACAAGCCCATTTATCACAAGAGATCTAAGGAACTCACCAAAGAGATCCGAGAATTCCCATGTACAAAAATCTAATCACATGAGATCTAAGAAACTCAACAAGGAGATCTCAAAACTCCCACAAACAAATTTCAAAGACACAAAAACAAACATATTTCTCACAAGACATCTAAGGAACTCAACAAAGAGATCCTCAAACTCTCACAAAAAAATTTATCTCACAAGAGATCGAAGGAACTCAAAAAGGAGATCCTAGAACTCCCACAAACAAATTTCAACACATAAATATCTAAATTATTTTTATCACAAGAGATTGAAGGAACTCAATAAAGAGAACCTATAACTCCCACAAAGAAATTTCAAACACATAAATATCTAAAATATTTTTATCACAAGAGATCGAAGGTACTCAATGAGTACTCAATAAAGAGAACCTAGAACTCCAACAAACAAAAGAAAAGACCAAAACCAAAATCCAAACAAGAGATCTCAAGAACTCAGAATGAGATCCTAAAGCTCCCTAACAAAAATCTATCTTATTTCAGACCTTCTAGATTGCTTTCACAACCTTAAAGATCATTCTCCTTCTTTTTCTTTTTAGATCTCTTATGCTCGGCTGAGGAACCAAGCGTGAGATAAGAAAAATTGGCAAACAATGAGATTATATGCAAAATCGAACGAATGTATTCATCCTAATACAAGTTTATTTGTACGAATAAAAGTTATTCATAAGAATATGTGGTGATGATGTGGTAATTTATATAAAAAACATGACGTGTCACCGTTTTTTAAATCGATTTTTTCTTCCATTCGAATCATTCAAGCAATTTTCTCGATTTTTTCAAATCACAAATTTGAATTTTTCTACTTAGAGTGCAGTAACATATTGACCAATTGTGACCCAAACCTAGCAAGAACAATTTTGTAGACCCCTAGAGTAAGTCTGATATTCACTTCGAAGGAGACTTTCTAAGACATTACTGGAGATCTTTATTGGCGAGCAATTGTCATCTCGTTGGCAACAATGTTGCTTGAAGTTCTTTGAGATCCTTGATTGCAGTAGTAGGTTCTTGTAGAGCTACTCATTTTTAGGAGCAAGTTCTTGTGGATCTATTGTTGGCATTTTCTTGTTGTTAGTGTTGCACCATTGAACATTGCGATCTCCCACATGTACCACTTCTATGATACTCATCGTAATAAAGTGATATATGTTATATGCATCAAGTGTGAGTAGGATCACAATGTCTCAAAGATCTTTTGCTTTTGTTGAGCCCAAGTTTCATTTGAGAAAGTTTTCTAGGATGAAGATACTTTGTTGCTCACATTAAAGGTTCTTGTGGGACTTCTGTTGTGATGGGAATTACTTGTGTGGCTGATTCTTGTGTAGCTTCCTTGATGATAGATGCCAAATTTCTAAGTAAGGAAGGTCCTTGTGTGGCTCCCAACATGGATTCAACTTTTGTCTTGGCAGGTTCTTGTGTTATTGCCTCTTTTTTCAAGACAGGTTCTTGTGTTACTACCAGTTGCATTGAAGATGATGCAATAAATTGGCATCCCTTTTGATAGACTTGCAATTGAGCAGGTTCTTGTGTCACTGTCTCCCTTTTTGAGACAGGTTCTTGTGTAGCTACTCGAGAGGAGGTAGATGAAGTTCTTTGCATATGATCCTCCTACATTAGTGTGTTTCCCTTGTCCTTGCAAGTAGGTTCTCGCTGTTCTTGCAATCTTTACATAGTAGGTTCTTGTATGAGGACTATTGGTGCATTTGCACTCATGGAAGCTTTTGTATTGCTAGATTTGGGGCTCTACTCCTGCTTTTATAATGGAGATGGTGTACATTGAGGCTTAGGGCAAGCATGGATCGGCTATTGATTGCTCTAGCAAGGCTTGGGTACCCATATATAAGAGTTGCCAAGGTAATATCCATGGGCCTCAAGTAGTCTTGTGGGAACCCATTGGTAATGTACCTTCCTTGTTGGATGGCATCATCTTCTTATTTGATGTTGAGTTTTGTTGTTTACATGAAGGGGTGGCCGGTGAGGGTGAGGCTTGATGTTTAAAGGTGGGGGTGGCTTTATATGTTGAGGTTTCTTTGGAATCCAAAAATATGATTCACCCTCAAAGTATCCTTGAGCCTTTAAAAGATTCTTTCGGACCCATATTTGCTTGGTTTCCTTTTGTCTTCATCTTCTTCCTTGGTGGCATCGTTGTCGAGGTGGGGAGTTGGAAGTAGTTGTTGATGTTGATCCTTGGCTAGCAATTGGTGCATCTTGATGGGATGATTCATCTCCAATTAACCCTTTGTAAGTGTCTTGGATCTAGCTTTTACCAAGAATGGCGACTTCCATTAAGGTACCTGTAGGAGCTACAAAAAACTTGCAAGGCACAATTTAATTGTCCAAGGAAACATTTAACATTAAAGAACCAATAACCTTAATAGAGGTATCCTCTATGGATTGAATTTTAGAATCACATGCTTGAAGGCATACTTGGCTAAGATGCTTTAATGTCCCCCTGGAGATGAGGTTGTGGCTACTTGCCCATCTACCATGGCCCATGTATTTGGCATGTTGCACCTGCTAATGTCAACTCTACCCAAAGTTGAGATGGAGTCATATCTATCTCATTCAGATCAATGGCATGGTCGAGAATCCTAGTTCAATTTGAGTAGGTAGTACCGCTCTTATGTTGTAAAAAGTTGTAATGGAGTAAAATTGTCCACTATCAAGGTACATCGTCTGAGTCCCTCAGTAGTTAGTGAATCTATTACCGCCAGTGTATGGATCCAATCAATTAAGTCTTCTAGTTCTGGTAAAGGAGCACACCAAGGTTCATCAAGACTCTTCCCATTGTCCTCTTTCTCATATTTTTTAACCAGCTTTACCAGCACAGACCTATCGGTGGTACTCGATTTAGCTACAAATAGATTTGTGGACATAGTGTGAGCCTTCCATGTTCGAAGATCAACCCTCATGACTTGCTAATATTTCCTTAGATAAATGTTGTTGGAGCACCAATAATGGATCAATACTACCATATGCAAGAAAGGTCTCCCTAGAATAGCCTCATACCTAGGGTTGTTTTGGAAATCCATTACAATAAGGCACACCTGATTAGGGTAAAAAATAAGGAGGGAATAAGATTATGACAGTGTAGGTCAATGGGCGAATATTTCCCCATATAGAGTTATAGATATTAGCCCTAGTACCACTTTTAGGGTGAATTTATCAAATTTGAGGCTCTAAAAATTAGCCCACCTTTATTTTTGGGCTAATTTATCAAATTTAAACCTCTGAATAGTAGCCCAACCAACTTGGGAAAGCCTCTAAATTAGCCCTTGGGTTCAAATTCGCCCCTAAGTTTCCCTGTACTCGATATGTTAGACCACAGGTTTTGATTTTAATATTCTTGAGGACTCCTATGGGATGAGCCATGCCTCCATCAGCTAATTTAACTACCAAGGAAGTACTCTCTTGCTCGAGACTTCCCCACTTTTCCCAACATTGTTTCGTGAGATGATGCTAACACCTACTCCTCCGTCTAAGATTGCCATAGCTTTCTTATCATGGAAGGAGATGTGTATCACTGCATTCATGTCATCACTCTTAAAATATTGACCCAATTTGTTGACTGGCACCCTTGGAAGGTCTAGAGCATGATTGGGAGATTCAACATTATCAAGATTTGTGGGTTGGGGTGTCACTATTTGCCCATTGATCCAATCCAAGAGGTCTCTCCATAGAGTAGGATTACCCCATAATAGTGTCGCGATGGGCATCTTGATCTTAGTGGATAGGAATGAGGCTAATCTTGCGATGTCTCGAGGACCAGTGATAGATTCTGTGCCTATTGATTTAGACTCTTCTAATCCATATAAGGACATGTTGTCATCCTCCTTTAGTTGTTGCAAGGCAGGGCCTTCTTCAAACATCCATTGCATTAGGGTGGATCCCTCTATTGAGGGCAGGACACACCTTCTTCCTCTACCCTTTTAGGTATTTGCAAGGCTTTTGAGGCTCGAGAATTTATCTCATATCTAGGATCAATTGTATCAATACTCTTGCTTGCCTTGAGCCTCTAGTGACATTCATCTTGGCACTTGTGTACCAATTTATGCACCTCGGGGAGACCTTGTTTCCCCACCCATGGGTTGGAATATTCACCCCGTGACCCTTAGGTGTCGTGGCTTGGCCAGGGGTAGAAGCCATTATCAGTGCCTCATTTGCCTCATTAGGGGAATTTTGGACTCAAAAAGGGCCTCTTCCTTAAGATTTTTGATTAGCAAACCAGCCAATGGGAAGGCTTGGGCATTAAAAGAATGGAGGATTCCATATTGGCCTCTCATTGGTGGACAGTCATCCTTGGTCCCCACTAGGCTTCCACTTTCCTCTCTCTTGCCTCCACCACCTCTTGAGGCATATAATCCCCCCTTTCACTTTTGGATGATCCCCATACCCTCCTAGGCTCTCTTGGTAGGCCCCCAAGTCTGTGACTTTTTTCCCTCCAAAAAATCAAAATTTTCCAAAAGTGTCCCTAGCACCCCAAACTTCTCCCAGGAGTCTGTCCAAACTATCCCCATTGATTCCCCACCTTTCTCTGAGCCTCTTCCTCATCTCTACCTCCTCTCTCCCAACCTCTTCCTCCTCTCAACCTCTTCCTCGTCCCAACCTCTTTATCTTTGCTTGCTCCCATTCTTTCTAAAATGGTGAAGCACTCCCCTTCCCCTAGGCCAAATCTATCAATTCATCAATAGCTATTCACCATTACTTAAAAATTGTGCACATCTTCTGGATTTCATGGAGAAAAGTAGTGGACTTACATTTGCATTTGAGCAAAAACTACACCACATGGTCAAATAAAATCGCACATGATCAGACTTCACACATTAAGCGGTAGTGGATAAGTGTTACTTTGTTCACCATTGTATTATTAATATGATGAATTTACACAACACCAAGACTCACAAAAAGTGGCATTTAGAGTCAATTCAAATATTGTACACTCACAATTCATGCCTATCGATTTCACATCATTTTGTAATATTTACAACAGGAACGCATTGTAGGAAATGATCCCTCTTGACAAAACCAGTGTTTAAAAAAAAACTTAATTAAAAGTCATAGTTTGCAAATAGTTCCTCCCCTGCCTCAATTTCACGAGTTGTTTGTAAAGTAATGTTTCCATATGCGGCTTCATTGTTAAGCTCCCAAGAATAACAAGGTTCAAGGGTGGGTGAGTACACATAGCATACATTTTCATACTCCATGCAATCTCTACAACTGTTTATGTAGCCTCCCATATTACCATCACGCACATCACCAACAATGTACACTTGATTCCCTTTACCATCAACTCCAGGGTCCTCAAGAATAGAGTATTTTAGTGCTCGATGATTCAATGAGCATAGAGTCCTCCAATCAAAATATTTGTACTTTGGTCCTCTGTATCGTAGAATAGTTTTTCCAATTTCAATGGTTGTGAGGGAAAATAAGCCTGGGCCAGCTCCAGTAATTGTTGAATCACCGATCGTGAAGGGAATCCCCCTCACATAGAATTTCTCACGAACTTGGAGTGGTAAGGTAGATGGTTTGAACTCATCGTGATCAATAATATATTTGCATAGCACACATATGTCCCCTCTTCCTATCTTCCAATCTAGTAATATTCACAAATGCAAGAATGAAATCTAAAGTCTAAAGACTAATACAGGACAATATATTATTGAATAAAAATGATCCTATTACATCAATCATTTTTGTAAATAAATGCTTTGGAGTTGTCCTTTATACCACTTTGCTGTAGCACCATTAATGAAAGGTTTATCATATCCCAATTGCTGAGCAATATGCATGGCCTCCATGTCTTTTAAAGTAGATACACGAGTTATTCCTCTCAATTTCAACACTTCTGATGAACTTAAGAGAATAGCTAGATTTTGATAAATACCTACAAATGTTGTTTGTGTATTGGATGGGGCTTTGAAATTGTAAGTCACACCCTTTTCATGCTCATCACCTCTAATGTTGGAGTTCACAGAAGAAGTGTCCTGCTCTCCCTTAATATTGATTTTATTCCATTCAATAATTACATTCATGCAATGGAGATACAAAGGGTGTCCAAATTCCACTGGTGATCAACCATATCTATCAAAGTTTATCACTTCATGCAATCCGCTACTACATCCAGATGTAACAAGAAGGGCAATAGCTCATTAATCAAAATTGAATCCTTATGATCACAATTAAATGTTGTTGGAAAAATGCAGTTATATGCAGGGTTAAGACACCCTTTGTATGGACTATCATTTATGAGGATGGTTCTGTCGTGTTTACAAATATCACCCCATCGGTTCCAAACAAGTGTCAAAGGCTTGAACATTGCTTCCACTCCCATCTTATCTGGACTGTATACTTTTTCCCCTGAATGTATATAGCATTGTTCCTAGCTCCACACCATAAAAAAAGGTAATTTATTCCCTACATGGCATTGTAGACACTTAATGATTGTCATTACGTTCTTGTGCATAGTTGTTGACCAAATGCCAACTTGAAAGTTCTCAAATAAAGAGTCAAGAAACTGCATGCATCCCAGCTGAAGTACCAACCATTGTTTGCCCATGCGTACACTCTCACACTTTGTTGACTTTGAGAAGCAACGTTGTAAAAAAGCCCATTGAGATCCAATACAATAGAAAATTTGGCCAAGTTTTTGAGTTTTTGATCGATGATGTGTTGGTAGCATGGACTTCTTCTATTTGATCTGTTACACACCCACATGTAGGCATCTTTCAGTATCGATGATGTATAAAATAGAGAATCATTATTTTTCTCAAACATAATCTAGATTTGAGTTGAAGAAGAGAGAGAGAGAGAGAGAGGGGAGAGAGAGAGAGAGAGAGAGAGAGAGAGAGAGAGAGAGAGAGAGAGAGAGAGAGATTCATGAAAACCTCTAAGGTTGAAAATTTCCATACTAAACAATGCAAAAAGTTTAGAACACGTGGTCAAATTATTTATTCCTAGAACTTTATTTAGGAACACTCTTAATGTTAGAAGATATGCATCAGTATTCTATCCTTGAATGTTGGCTCAAGATAGCTAAGAAAACATGACAATTCTATAAAAGATTAAAGATAGAATAATACTAGATATTACTGTAAAAGAATATCATTTTGTATAGAAATATTCCAACATCTTGGGGTATCTAGCTAAAGCATGTCCTCACCTCTTTCCCATCTAAAATATTTTACCAAATGGTCAAACTTTATCTAGTCTTTGTGATTTTTTAGATGCCTTCATGTGAGGGATTGGGATAGAGAGAGAGAAAATGGAGAGAAAGAGAGAAAGGTAGGAAGAGAGGGAGGGGGAGGGAAGGAAGGAGAGAGAGAGAGAGAGAGAGAGAGAGAGAGAGAGATGTTTCATCAAAACCTCTATAAAAAACATTGTATAAAGCTTTGGCCATGTGGTCAAATTTTCATGCGGATACCATAAAAGATTAAAGTCATCTAAGGACACAAGAAAACATCAATATGTCATTTGTCGTAAAGATAGTATAGACTTTAAACACCTTTATTTGTCTCTTTCATAATAAGCTCAGCAAAATTGTCTTTCCGCTTCCTTTTCATCTATCGGTGCCAAACTTGAGTTTTGAGGACCATCAACAAGATCACGCTTTGGGTGTGCAATTTCATGTGACCTCCAACAATGAGCTTCGTCGACGCTCCTCTGATCTCTTTGATTGCATACAACTGCAATAGTTTTTCTATTATCTGTCGCTACAACAACTGAAGCTTCACCAATTAGCAAATATGTCAAAGACAACTTTATGCTCCTCGGTGTAATCCTCTACTATATCCGTGGTCACATGTATTTTCTTCTTTATTAACATTTTTGCAACCCTTAATTCCTCATCTTCACCTTCATCATCCTCAACTTCCTCAGAATTAGAAATATTTGGCTTGTTGGGGTGGTTCACATAACGATCAAGGGAACTAAAACTCTTATCCTTGCTAACAAGTGTCAACACAACATATGAATCATGTGCACCACTAGCAAAAGTGTTAGAGCTTGGACGATAGTCAATATTGCCTCTCAACATAGTGTACTTTCCACAAACATCCTCAAGAGCATCTTTCAATGCCACCATTTGTTTGTCTGTCACAGATGGCAAGCACATGAATTACTTTGGATCACTTGTCATCCCAAGCAATGACTTCAACACCATCTTAATCTTAGAAGCATCATCCACACCATGTGCTGCATCCAACACAACTACACCTATGGTCATAGGTTCTTTATACACATTGTGAATCAAATTGAATGCTTCTAATTTTGCCCCAACCACATGGACTTGCCATTTCAAATCCAAGAAATCATCCTGAGGATTGTTTTTTCTTCCCACCACAAAATTAACAATATCCCTGGCACCGCTAAGCAATGCACCTGCATCAACATGGGAGAGCTTCTTCCATACCCACTCACTACAAATGGCCACAAACTTGGAATAAACCTTGCTATCAATGTCATAATCCTTTACCAATTGATCCCAAGGCTTCAGTGTAGTGTCAGTCTTCTGTGGTATTATGCTATTGAAGAGGACTACAAGCTCATCTTGAAGCACCTGGTCTTGTTTCATCAACCTGGCCTTTTTGTCCATATCAAGCTTATCCTCGCTGTCCCATTTGTTTCTTAGAATTAAGATACTTCCTTGCTTGATCTCATCCTGCAATGATCTTATCTCATCTTCCGTAAGACTCATTAAACAATGAAATATTGATGGTGAGGGTTGTCTCCCCTTCTTTCCTAAGCCATCATCTTGTGATGGGAGCTCAAGATTGGCATATCTTTTCATAATGTCAATCCACCCATCAAATATTCCCTTAGAGCTAACGACCATGTGGCTATCCCTTTGTGCAAATTTCTCACCCACATATTGCACAAATCTCTGCAAAAGGAAAACTTAGTGTTAAGACAAGCAACATACAAGAAGATTTGACCACTCGGCAAAATCTCTACTTCAAATTGAATTCAAATAAGATGAAAGAAGATGGGTATTATATCCAAGAACCATTACCTCCCATGGTTGTCACAATGGACTATTCTTTGGAAGGCCTTGATGGAGAGCCGAATGCTATCCATTGGTCTCTTAGTTGTTGCAGGATCTGCTCGGGCATTCTTCATTACTTGGTGTGATTCCATATTTGTCATCCGTGATAGCTCAATGCACTTTTCTGCAGGGCAATCGACAAGAATTCTTGAATTTCTAAATGCATACAAGTGCTTTGTTTCAAGAAACCGTGTAGATGTCCCCTTGATGTATGGCTTTGCAGCTGTGATAGAATGCAATCCTGATATTATCCAATAGTTATATGTTTTGAGCTTGTTGGATTGCAATTCTTCCTTCTTCAAGGGCCAGGCTAGATTGCCATCATTTACAAATGGCATGACATATGCTACAATTGTTGGGTTCTGACAAAATATGAAGAGGGGAGAGGAGAAGAGTGGAGATGAGGAGAGAGGGCACAGCTAGAGAGCACACCACAAATGACTAACTGTACACTAGATTTAGTTGAAAAAATAGTATATATACAAACCCTTTTAGGGTTAGGGTTAGGGGTTCTAACCCTTTCCTTTATAGCACTCTATAAGGTTAGTGCTATGCACATATGATCACGTGATGGTGCTATGCACACATGATCACATGATGTTGAGCATGAACTCTCAACACCTTCCCTCAAGATCAACATCATGAAGTAGGCCTTTCCTCAAGATGATGATTCTGGGGAGTCGAAGAAGGATTGAGCATTACATTCTATCACACCCCTTTAATGGGAATGTCCTTCCTTTGCATCAAACCAAGAGCTAGTCGGTGTTTCTCGAATAGCTCTTTACCGAGTGGTTTGGTAAAGATGTCTGCAACATTCTCTTTGCTATCACAATGCTCAGTGTGATGTCACCAAGTAACACTCTTTCTTTGATGAAGTGCTCTCTGACATCAATGTGCTTTGTCCTAGAGTGATATACTGGATTTTTGGCCAATGCTTGAGCCGATTGATTATCACAGTATATTGTTGTTGGCTTTGACTCATCAAAGTAATCTGTTTCTGACAATAGTCTTCTGAGCCATATAGCCTCACATGCACCTGTAGTGAGTGCTCTATATTCTGCTTCAGTCGAAGACAAAGAAACAGTTGGTTGTTTGTTTGACAACCATGATATAGCACCTTGACCAAGGAAAAATGCATATCCCTGTGTCGATCTCCTGGTCTCATGATCTCCGGCATAGTCACTGTCACAGTATCCATGCAACCGTGGATGACTTCCTCTGTATTCTATCCCAAACTGTCTTGTACCTCTGATGTATCTCAAGACTCTTTTGGCTGCATTCGAGTGAGACTGTTTTGGATTTGCCATAAACTGTGCTAGTGAGCTTACTGCATAACAAATATCTGGCCGTGTGATTGTCAGATATATAAGAGATCCAATGAGCTGCCTGTAGTATCTGTCATTAACTGTAGGCTTTTCTGAATCTTTAGTAAGTTTCAAACTCTGTTCCATGGGAGTGGTTGCAATCTTGCAATCTGCCATATGAAACTTCTTCAGGAGACTATCAACATACTTGAGCCAACTCATGAATGTGCTATCTGAATCTCTCTAGAACTCAATTCCAAGACAATAGTGCATAAGTCCAAAATCTTTCATGTCGAACTCTACAGATAAGTCTTGTTTTAGTTTTCTGATGAAGCTATCCTTGCTTCCTATCACAATCAAATCATCTACATACAAAAGTGCAATAGTAATGTCTTCCCCTTGAACTTTGTAGTAGAGAGTATGATTTGCATTGGACTTTATGTATCCCAGATCAACAAAATACTTGTCAATTCTGCTGTACCAACTTCTAAGTGCTTGCTTTAAGCCGTAGAGACTTTTCTTGAGATGGCAAACCTTTTTCTCCTTTCCTGGTTCAACATAACCTACGGGTTGTTGCATGTAGACTTCCTCGTCTAGATAACCATTGAGAAATGCATTCTTGACATCGAGCTGATACACATTCCATTTGTTGAGTGTCATTAGTGATATCAAGAACCGTATGGAATACATCTTTGCTACTAGAGCATAAGTCTCATCATAGTTTGACCATATTGTTGTGCAAATCCTTTTGCAACTAATCTGGCTTTGTATCTCTGAATGTTGCCATCTAGATTGTACTTCACTTTGTATACCCATTTGTTTGCTATGGCCTTCTTTCCTGGTGGAAGGTCGCATAATTCCCAAGGTTATTTTTATACAAAGCATCCATTTCTTCATTCATAGCAGTTTGCCATTCTAGCTTGTCTACTGCGTCTTCGAAGTACACTGGCTCTTCTGTAGCCATGATGGTAGTCATAAGAGCATAGTTGGTGGTTTCCACCTGAATTGCTTTGCCTTTCTGAGCATATGTCAATTTGGCTGGAGGTCTACTTTCCCTGGTAGACCGTCTAAGCCGCTGTGGCTCTGCTTGGGGTGTTGCTGGCAATAATTCTTGCTCTTCTTCATCAATCTGCTCTGTAGATGATGACAAAATATGAAGAGGGGAGAGGAGAAGAGTGGAGATGAGGAGAGAGGGCACAGCTAGAGAGCACACCACAAATGACTAACTGTACACTAGATTTAGTTGAAAAAATAGAATATATACAAACCCTTTTAGGGTTAGGGTTAGGGGATCTAACCCTTTCCTTTATAGCACTCTATAAGGTTAGTGCTATGCACATATGATCACGTGATGGTGCTATGCACACATGATCACATGATGTTGAGCGTGAACTCTCAACACCTTCCCTCAAGATCAACATCATGAAGTAGGCCTTCCCTCAAGATGATGATTCTGGGGAATCGAAGAAGGACTGAGCATTTCATTCCATCACACCCCTTTAATGGGAATGTCCTTCCTCTACATCAAACCAAGAGCTAGTCGGTGTTTCTCGAATAGCTCTTTACCGAGTGGTTTGGTAAAGATGTCTGCAACATTCTCTTTGCTATCACAATGCTGCAGTGTGATGTCACCAAGTAACACTCTTTCTTTGATGAAGTGCTCTCTGACATCAATGTGCTTTGTCCTAGAGTGATATACTGGATTTTTGGCCAATGCTTGAGCCGATTGATTATCACAGTATATTGTTGTTGGCTTTGACTCATCAAAGTAATCTGTTTCTGACAATAGTCTTCTGATCCATATAGCCTCATATGCACCTGTAGTGAGTGCTCTATATTCTGCTTCAGTCGAAGACAAAGAAACAGTTGGTTGTTTGTTTGACAACCATGATATAGCACCGTGACCAAGGAAAAATGCATATCCCTGTGTCGATCTCCTGGTCTCATGATCTCCGGCATAGTCACTGTCACAGTATCCATGCAACCGTGGATGACTTCCTCTGTATTCTATCCCAAACTGTCTTGTACCTCTGATGTATCTCAAGACTCTTTTGGCTGCATTCGAGTGAGACTGTTTTGGATTTGCCATAAACTGTGCTAGTGAGCTTACTGCATAACAAATATCTGGCCGTGTGATTGTCAGATATATAAGAGATCCAATGAGTTGCCTATAGTATCTGTCATTGACTGTAGGCTTTTCTGAATCTTTAGTAAGTTTCAAACTCTGTTCCATGGGAGTGGCTGCAATCTTGCAATCTACCATATGAAACTTCTTCAGGAGACTGTCAACATACTTGAGCTGACTCATGAATGTGCTATCTGAATCTCTCCAGAACTCAATTCCAAGACAATAGTGCATAAGTCCAAGATCTTTCATGTCGAACTCTGCAGATAAGTCTTGTTTTAGTTTTCTGATGAAGCTATCCTTGCTTCCTATCACAATTAGATCATCTACGTACAAAAGTGCAATAGTAATGTCATCCCCTTGAACTTTGTAGTAGAGAGTATGATCTACATTGGACTTCATGTATCCCAGATCAGCAAAATACTTGTCAATTCTGCTGTACCAACTTTTGGGTGCTTGCTTTAAGCCATAGAGACTTTTCTTTAGATGGCAAACCTTGTTCTCCTTTCCTGGTTCAACATAACCGGCTGGTTGTTGCATGTAGACTTCCTCGTCTAGATAACCATTGAGAAATGCATTCTTGACATCAAGCTGATACACATTCCATTTATTGAGTGTCGCTAGTGATATCAAGAACCGGATGGAATCCATCTTTGCTACTGGAGCATAAGTCTCATCATAATCTTGGCCATATTGTTGTGCAAATCCTTTTGCAACTAATCTGGCTTTGTATCTCTGAATACTGCCATCTGGATTGTACTTCACTTTGTATACCCATTTGTTGGCTATGGCCTTCTTTCCTGGTGGAAGGTCGCATAATTCCCGTGTTATTTTTATACAAAGCATCCATTTCTTCATTCATAGCAGTTTGCCATTCTAGCTTATCTACTACGTCTTCAAAGTACACTGGCTCTTCTGTAGCCATGATGGTAGTCATAAGAGCATATTTGGTGGTTTCCACCTGAATTGCTTTGCCTTTCTGAGCATATGTCAATCTGGCTGGTGGTCTGCTTTCCCTAGTAGACCGTCTGAGCTGCTGTGGCACTGCTTGGGGTGTTGCTGGCAATTCTTGCTCTTCTTCATCAACCTGTTCTGTAGATGACTGTGAAGTCGATGCTTCTATCTCCTGTGTAGGTGAGGTTTTCCATTCTGATTCCTCATCGAAGATTACATCTCTAGAGATAATGACTTTGCGGTTGATGGGATCATATAATTTGTATGCTTTGCTTTCTTCACTGTAGCCAACCATGATGCATTTGCGTGACTTCGCATCCAATTTCCTGCGATGATCATCATGTATGTGGGCATATGCTATGCAACCAAATATGCGGAGATGCCCAATGCGTGGCTTGTGTCCAGTGAATGCTTCATAAGGAGTCATACCTTGTATCGGTTCGGTAGGAAGCCGATTAAGCAAGTAGTTAGCTGTAGCTATTGCTTCTGCCCAATACTGATTCGGAAGATGCTTTTCACTAAGCATTGCTCTAGCACTGTCTGCTAAAGTCCCATTCTTCCTTTCAGCTCTTGCATTTTGTTGAGGAGTATCTGCACATGTGAATTGTCTTCAAATACCGTGATTTTTTTAAAAGTTCATGAATGCTGAAGACATGTATTCACCTCCTCTGTCTGATCTCATGACCTTGATCTTTCTGCCTGTTTGGTTTTCTACCATGGCTTTGAATTCTTGAAATCTGGCAAACACTTCAAATTTCTCTTTCAGAAAGTAGACCCAACAATATCTACTGTAGTCATCAATGAAGGTCAAGTAATAAAGTGAACCATTGATGTTGCGGGCCTGGGCATAACCCAATACATCTGTATGAATCAAATCAAGAATACCTCGTGCACGAGAGGTACTTCTGACAAAGTTGGTTCGCTTTTGTTTGCCGAAGCAGCATGCTTCACAAACTTTTCCAAGAAAATGTAGCTTCGGAATCCCAATTGCCATATTTTGATTCCTGAGATCTAACACGTACTTGAAGTTGACATGACCATATCTCTTGTGCCATTTTGCAGATAGTGGCATCTGTTGCATTTGAGCTGACATGGCATGCTTATCTGGTACTGTAGCTAGCATCCTGTATAAGCATCCTTCCTTGACACCTTTTGCTACTAGCTGACCTCTTTTGGATTTGTCTCTGATAGTGCATTCATCACTGTCGAAGATGACTTTGTAGTTGTGTTCTGTCATTTGACCTACTGACAAAAGGTTCTTGCTGAGCTTCGGAACATAGAGCACATCTTTGACTAATCCTTTTGTACCAGTGAAATTGTTCATAAGGATAACACCTGTCCCTTGAACCGGATTCAGTGTAATGTCTGCTGTGTAGATGACATTCTTTTGTCCTTCTAATGGCTTCATTTCTATGAACCATTCCTGGTGATTTGTCATATGAGATGATGCACCGCTGTCGATGTACCAAGGATCCTGTTCCACTTGGTCGACTTGATCGCTGAAATCCTCTTTGGGATTGAAATCAGTGTCTAGGTGCATTGTATTAGTCTGATGCAATTGCTCACTTGCAAGAAACATATTTCCATGTTCATTTGCAAAATGACTGTGACTAGAATGTCCACCACGATGATTTCCTCTTCCTCGGGAATTCCCTCGATTACTGCTGGATTGACCGCCTTGGTCATACTGCTTCTTGCGGCAATCTCTTTCATAGTGTCCAAACTTGTGACAGTAGTTGCATTGAATGTTTGACACATTGGTGGATGCATTCCCTCATCCTTGGAATCTTCCTCGATTGGAATGATTTCCTCTTTGCTGATTTTGATGTTGCTGAGGATGATGCTGATGCTGATGCTGATTCTGACTTTGATTTTGTTGATGATGACCACTTTTGTGATATGATCTACCTCTGTTTCTGCCTTTGCCTCTGCTTCTATCTGAAGCTGTGAATGCCTGATCATTAGAATGACCTTTACGTGCTTGAATGGCTTCAGTCCTGAGTTCTTCACCAAGTAGAAGTGACTGAAGTTCTTCCAGTGTTGGAATTTGCCATTGGATGGCAATACTCTGGACTAGATTCTCATATCCTTCTCCTAGTCCATTCAGGATTACTTGAACCATTTCTGCGGGATTCATAGTCTCTCCTGCTACTGCAAGTTGATTGTTGTAGTCTTTGATGCGGAGTACATAAGCATGACCGGTTTCATTGCTATTGCGGAAACTCTGGTTGATCTGGTTTCTCAGGGTGAGAATCCTGGATGTGTTCTTGGACTCGTAGATAGCTGCGAACATATCCCATGCTTCTTTTGATGTCTTAACTGTGTTGGGCTGTCCTAGCATGACATCTTGCACATTCTGCTTGATCAGGTGATAGGCATACTTGTCTTTCTTATCCCATTCTGCTTGAGCTCGGGCAATGGCAGGATCTGCTACTGGTGCGGAAACTGTTTGTGTAGATGTAGATCCCGATGTAGATCCCGTTGCTGGTGTTGTGACAACAGGTGGAGTAGAGCTACTGGTGGCTGGATCGGCCAATGGTCTAGGTATAGATCCATCGACATACTCCCATTTGTCCTGAAGCACAAGAATGGTCTCCATTCGGTATTTCCATGTACCGTAATTGGAGTTGTCTAACTTAGCAGATGCCTCTAGATTGAGGTTGCTAGTCGAGATGGTGCAAACAATGTACTCAAAAGTGTCCTGAAAAACTCTATATGAATCAACTACAAATACACTGAAGATGCCAAGTGAAATCTCTGTACCGTCGGTGAAGATAGAACTGCAGTATATAAGATCTGATCTGTGTTATAAGGCTTGTGGCAATGATACTGGGAATAGCCAAGAGGCTTTACAAGGCTGAAAAATGATGTGCACGATGCCATGAGATAGCCAAATAGGCTTTACAATGGTGGCATGTGTGTGTGAAATCAAGTGCTATCTGCCCACTGAATCAATCTGCAATGCCTCTGAACTCTGAAGTCTGCTCACTGAACTGATGAACGTAGGGTTTCAGTAATGTAATGATGTGAAATCGGATGTGAGCGTATGGACTGACTCCGAGTAGGTACTAGTCGGGAATTTCGGGCATGGCTTAGATTGGCAACTTGGGGAATTCAAAGTGTCCCCTCTATGGCGATCTAGTCTACTCTGATCTAGATCGAAACCAACCATCGATCGATGAAAGAGCAGCAAATAATTCCTTTTCTTTTGTTCTTTTTAAGTGCTGGGTCAGATGCGTCGATGTAGAGGCAAATGTACGTGAAGGAAGTGGTTTTGTCGGCGAGGCACAAATGTGAGTGTAACTTGCGCCGAAATTGCACGTGATGTAACGAGCGCGTAGAGCACGAAAAACCGAGCAACTTTCCTTTTTGGAGCACCCTCAAATTCTTCCTGGATCAAGAGATACGACTTAATCTAGGTGGAGGGGCAAAAGGAGTGCAAATGGTGCTCAATGATGATGTGTCACTGTGAGTCACATGCAGTGATGATGTGGCATTGTGCTTAGCATGAGGTGTGCCAGTGAAGCTCTGTGCTGAGGTGGCAGGAGTGTGCACATGCAGTATGTGCACAGTGTGCCTGGCAAGGGACTGTGCCTGCAGGGGTCAGTGCTGTTGAGGTGGCAGTGTTGAGGTGGCATTGATGCTGCGGGTCTGGGCATAACCCCATATATCTGTACATATCAAATCAAAAATACCTCGTGCACGAGAGGTACTTTTGACAAAGTTGGTTCGCTTTTGTTTGCCGAAGCAGCATGCTTCACAAACCTTTCCAAGAAACTGTAGCTTCGGAATCCCAATTGCCATATTCTGATTCCTTAGTTCTAATAAGTACTTGAAGTTGACATGACCATATCTCTTGTGCCATTTTGCAAATAGTGGAATCTGTTGCATTTGAGCTAACATGGCATGCTTATCTGGTACTGTAGCAAGCATCTTGTATAAGTGTCCTTCCTTGACACCTTTTGCTACTAGTTGACATCTTTTAGATTTGTCTCTGATAGTGCATTCATCACCATCGAAGATTACTTTGTAATTGTGTTCCGTCATTTGTCCTACTAACAAAAGGTTCTTGCTAAGCTTCGGAACATAGAGCACATCTCTGACTAATCCTTTTGTACGAGTGAAATTGTTCATAGGGATAACACCTGTCCCTCGAACTGGATTCGGTGTATTAATTGCTGTGTAGATGACATTTTTCTATCCTTCTAATGGTTTCATCTCTGTGAACCATTCCTGATGATTTGTCATATGAGATGATGCACCGCTATTGATGTACCAAGGATCCTGTTCCACTTGGTCGACTTGATAGCTGAAATCCTCTTTGGGATTGAAATCACTGTCTAGGTGCATTGTATCAGTCTGAAGCAATTCCTCACTTGCAAGAAACATATTTCCATGTTCATTTGCAAAATGACTATGACTAGAATGTCCACCACGATGATTTCCTCTTCCTCTGGATTGACCGCCTTGGTCATACTGCTTCTTGCGGCAATCTCTTTCATATTGTCCAAAGTTGTGACAGTAGTTGCACTGAATGTTTGACACATTGGTGGATGCATTCCCTCGTCCTTGAAATCCTCCTCGATTGGAATGATTTCCTCTTTGCTGATTTTGATTTTGCTGAGGATGATGCTGATGCTGATGTTGATGCTGATGCTGATTATGACCACTTTTTTGGTATGATCTACCTCTGGTCTACCTTTGCCTCTGCTTCTGTTTGAAGCTATGAATGCCTGATCATTAGAATGACCTTTATGTGCTTGAATGGCCTGAGTCCTGAGTTCTTCACCAAGTAGAACTGACTGAAGTTCTTTCAGTGTTGGAATTTGCCGTTGGATGGCAATACTCTGGACTAGAATCTCATATCCTTCTCCTAGTCCATTCAGAATGACTTGAACCATTTCTGCGAGGTTCATAGTATCTCCTGCTGCTGCAAGTTGATTGTTGTAGCATTTGATGCGGAGTACATAAGCATGACCGGTTTCACTGCTGTTGCGAAAACTTTGGTTGATCTGGTTTCTCAGGGTGAGAATCTTGGATGTGTTCTTGGACTCGTAGAGAGCTGCGAACATATCCCATGCTTCTTTTGATGTGTTGAGCTGTCCTAGTGTGACATCTTGCACATTCTGCTTGATCAAGTTATAGGCATACTTGTCTTTCTTATCCCATTTTGCTTGAGCTCGGGCAATGGTAGGATCTACTACTGGTGCAGAAACTGTTTGTGTAGATGTAGATCCCATTGCTCGTGTTGTGACAACAGATGGAGTAGAGCTACTGGTGGCTGGATCAACCAATGGTCTAGGTGTAGACCCATCGACATACTCCCATTTCTCCTGAAGCACAAGAATGGTCTCCATTCGGTATTTCCATGTACCGTAATTGGAGTTGTCTAACTTAGCAGATGCCTCCAGATTGAGATTGCTAGTCGACATGGTGCAAGAAATGTACTCAAAAAGTGTCCTGAAAATCTCTGTATGAATCAACTGCAAATACACTGAAGATGCCAAGTGAAATCTCTGAACCATCAGTGAAGATAGAACTGCAGTATATAAAATCTGATATGTATTACAAGGCTTGTGGCAATGATGCCGGGAATAGCCAAGAGGCTTTACAAGGCTGAAAATGATGTGCACGATGCCGTGAGATAGCTGAATAGGCTTTACAATGGTGGCATGTGTGTGTGAAATCAAATGCTATCTGCCCATTGAATCAATCTGCAATGCCTCTAAACTCTGAAGTCTGCTCACTGAACTGATGAACGTAAGATTTCAGGTAATGTAATGATGTGAAATTGGATGTGAGCGTATGGATTGACTCCGAGTAGGTACAAGTCGGGAATTTCGGGCATGGCTTAGATTGGCAACTTGGGGAATTCAAAGCGTCCCCTCTATGGCGATCTAGTCTACTCTAATCTAGATCTAAACCAATTATCAATCGATGAAAGAATAGCAAATAATTCCTTTTCTTTTGTTCTTTTTAAGTGTTGGGTCAGATGCATCGATGTAGAGGCAAATGTGCATGAAGGAAGTGGTTTTGTTGGTGAGGCTCAAATGTGAGTGTAACTTGTGCCAAAATGTGCATGTGATGTGATGAGCATGTAGAGCATGGAAAAACGAGCGACTTTCCTTTTTGGAGCGCCCTCAAATTCTTCCTGGATCAAGAGATATGACTTGATCTAGGTGGAGGGGCAAAAGGAGTGCAAATGTGCTCAATGATGATGTGTCACTGTGAGTCACATGCAATGACGATGTGGCACTATGCTTAGCAAGAGGTGTGCTTGTGAAGCTCTGTGCTAAGGTGGCAAGAGTGTGCACATGCAGTGTGTGTACAGTGTGCCTGGCAAGGGACTGTGCCTACAAGGGGTCAGTGCTGAGGTGGCATTGCTGATGTGGCAGAGGTGACATGGTAGTGATGACGTGGCTTGATGATGTGGCCTGATGACATGGCCTAGTGACATGGCACTGATGACATGGCAAGATGATGTGTTTGCTGATGTGGCTGTCGTCGATGATGACATGGCAATGCTGACGTGGACTACTTACGTGGCTGATGACATGGCAGTTGAGCTGGCAATGTGACATGGCAGATGAGATGATGTAGCAATTGGAGATAAGGGTGCCACGTGGAGGATAAGCACTGGGAAGATGCCATGTGTTGAGTGGAAGGCCTACCAAAATCTTGAAGAGTCTGACAGAATCTAAGAAGATTCTGTCCGCCTGTTTGGCCTTTCCCGTGCCATCGACCATGTCCAAAGCCGCCTGCTCACTAGCATGCATGGGTATCTTCTGGACTTTGGAGCTCGCATTGCGTGTACTCATTTGCAGCGTGGAGGCATCCTCATTCTGTTGAAGCGACTAGCTATGGAGCTTGGCTGCTGGCTATTCTTCGTTGCCACTCGGGAGTCCATGGAAGGTGAGCTAGGAGTGTGGAGCTACGTTGCATAGGAGCCACTGATGGAATGGCTGCAGAAGGAGTGAGCGCTTCATTGGAGAGGGCGTTGGAGAGGTTGCGTCGTTGGTGGCGCATTGAGGGAGCTACTGAAGGAGCCGCCTATGGAGAGGCAGTCGTTGCTAGCGTAGGAGCTCGCTAATGAAGGTTCTCCAAGAGCCTTTTAA
Source organism: Dipteris shenzhenensis (assembly GCF_047967505.1). Classification (NCBI taxonomy): domain Eukaryota; kingdom Viridiplantae; phylum Streptophyta; class Polypodiopsida; order Gleicheniales; family Dipteridaceae; genus Dipteris; species Dipteris shenzhenensis. Next base: position 1,524,998 of record NC_141613.1, read on the forward strand.
GTTGGAGGTGTAGTGAGGGCTTCGAGGCTGCTAGTTGGAGAGATAGTCATGCAGAAGTCATAGTAGAGAGGGCCATTGCTGGAGGTGCCATCGCTGCTACTACTGTTGGAGTGAGGCCAACAAGCTGCACGTCTGTACGGCCACCAAAGAGGAGCTACCTTTGTCATAGCCTTTGGCGAGGCCGAGGTGCCTCTCCACAAATGATTGCACCACAGCAGAGGAGATGCAGTTGAAGGTTGATCAAAGATGCACTTGCTGAAGTCGAAGGAGCCTCTTGCACTTGGAGTAGAATTCCTCCTCTCACAATTGGAATAGAGCTTATGGCTAGCTGCCTAGTAGGTCACTACAGCCGTGAAGATAGAGCCAAATGCCACCTTTCACACAACTTAGAGATTTAGTCTCTCTCGAAAGCTCTCTTTCCCAATCTCTCAATGGTCTCTACCTCTTTCCCTATCACTCAAATTTACAAAGGAAGAAGAGCACTCTCTCTCACAATAAATCTCTCAAGAAACAATGAATCGAATGGAGGGAGATTAATGAAAATCTCTCATGGACGGAAATTTTCACATTAACAGAAATTTCTCTCAATGGAAGTGAAGGGAAGGATCTCACAATCACTCAAGAGAACTCTCAATCTCACAATCTCTCTCACACTCTCAAGAATCACAATGCCTCAGCGGAAGGCAAGGGAGCTCTGATACCATGACAAAATATGAAGAGGGGAGAGGAGAAGAGTGGAGATGAGGAGAGAGGGCACAGCTAGAGAGCACACCACAAATGACTAACTGTACACTAGTTTTAGTTGAAAAAATAGAATATATACAAACCCTTTTAGGGTTAGGGTTAAGGGTTCTAACCCTTTCCTTTATAGCACTCTATAAGGTTAGTGCTATGCACATATGATCACGTGATGGTGCTATGCACACATGATCACATGATGTTGAGCGTGAACTCTCAACAGGTTCATTGGATTTCTTTGGAAAGCCACACCTAGCTTCTTTACATAGTCCCAACAAAGAGTCCGGTATGCATATAGCGGTGGAGCTTCTGAACATCTCTCAACTGGGATAAGATACTCTGTGCTAGATCCAAATGGGAAGTATTGTTCCTAGATATGTAGTCCACCCTCCATCTTTACTCCTTTCTTTAATTTTTCTAGAGACTCGATCTGCATATTGTCTAGACTTCTCTCTGGACAGAATGAAAATTTAGGGGGTAGAGAATCAAGGGGCTTTGCGAATTGTATAACTTGTTTTTCTGAAGCACCATTGCCACCAATGCTATCATTTTTTGACTTATCATATGTTTCTTTACCCTTCAAAGAACCTCCACCATCAAGTTTTAAAGAACTGCTCTCATCTATCTTTTGCCTCTTTGCTTGCCTACCTTGCTTTTGACGAGAAACAAGTAGCTCACTATTTTTTATGGCTTGAAATGCCAAGGAAATTGTTTCAAGGCACACAAGTTCCTCTACCACATTCCACCCCATCTTCTTCAAAGAGTACTCATCCTTATCAGTAATACGTGTGAAATCAAATGCCGATGGATCAAGTTTATATATTATACTCTTCCCTTTTATCTTCACCACATTGCAAGCCACTCCTTCTTTCCCTACAATTCCATCAAACACATCATCCATGCTGCCAGCTTGCTCAAAGGTCATTCCAAGATTCTTGAGTACAAATAAGTTAACACTTGGTGTCATATTCCCACGATTATCATAAACATCCAAATACCATTCATAAACACTATCACCACTAACACCATCAATGACTATTATTTCAATTTAAAATTTTATTTGCTTTTATTTATTTATATAAAATGTATAATCAAATAGGGTTTTGATTCATAAGATTTGGCCAAAAGGTGAAAAAGTTTCCAATTCTTGTTGGGAACACCACTCGAGAATAGGTTTGGACAACTTACAAAGATTTGGCCACAAGGTCAAAACTCTTTGAGGACTTCCAAACTATCCTTGGGGGATGACCTCAAGAACTAGATGTCTTAAACTTTGGACCTTGTGGCCAAAACTTTCAAGGAACCAAACTCACGAATAGTATCTCGCTAGAAAAACTTTTGACTCATGCAAATTTTGCCACAAGGTCAAAACTCTTCATGATCTTGTTCTAAAGATTTAGCCATAAGGTCAAAACTTTTCCACTCTCACTCTCTCTCTCTCTCTCTCTCTCTCTCTCTCTCTCTCTCTCTCTCTCTCTCTCTCTCTCCCGGGGGATTCACTCTTCATTAAAGGGGGACGTCACCTGCGTGCATGAACTTCAAGAAAACCCCCTATTTAAGATCCATGTAGGATTATAAAACACCCCTATTTAAGCTTATAAGGTACAAGAAAAAGTCTAGTGTGCTCCCCCCCTTTCCTTAAACCTACGTCAAGACGGCTATCCTATTTTGTCAAACAACAAGACTATAAGACAGCTATCATATTTTGTCAAACATCCATCTATCATCCGCACACCCTACGCACACTTGTTACCATACATGGTTAGCATGGTGATTCTTGATTCAAGCCTAATAATGATGATAACAGCATTTGTTAAAGTTACATCTATCAAAATAGATGTTCTTGATTCATGCCTAATAGTGATTATAAGAGCACTCATTTGTTGGCATTACATCCATTACATGCTAATCACCTACATCGACATGCTAACCAAGGCAACATTATACCATTTTGCATACGTATTGACTGTACATCTACAAAGAGTATACATATCCACCAATGTATTTCCATATGTAAAGCTCTTGAAATACTATCAAGATGCCTTTTCAAGTAAGCCTAGTCTCCTTCCTTGCCCAATACATATTCTCCAAGTATGTTGGAGGAACAGATATGAGGTATGATGATCCTTTTAATGGACAAGGCTATAAGTGGCATAGCTTGGGCATCCCTTAATCCCATCTCCTCTAATCCTCAATGGAGCAACAGGTGTAGCTGGCCTTATCGAAGCTAGCTGCTTGGTGTAGCAGAAGCAATAACTAGATCTACAAGACAAGCCTCATCACCTCTAACATAGCCCCATATACTCTTACCAACTAACACATTATTCACCATAAAACTCCACATGGAATACTTGGTTCCATCCAATTTATCCTCCCAGGCCAAAACTTCAAACACGTCTCCCGAATTTAGATTTAGATTTTGATTCTGAACCATCTTAGATGTATGCATAAACTGCCCACTGATTCACATGCTGTGAATGGTATTGCACCAACAAAATCACATTAACCCACTAGCCAATGCTTGGCTAAACAATGCACAAACCTCATTGAACTTCCAATGCAGACCTGTACTTGCAAAACATGAACTAATTTGAATGTTGTATTGCCAAATATAGAGGTAAATAGCTCCAAATCCTTTCCCATAATTGGCAACAGTCTCTAAACCTGCTCAGAATAGTGTAGACAGCAACTATATTCACTATTAGAGCATTGACACATCTATGGGCATCTTCTCATAAATGTTGCATCATGCCACATAGCTTGCCAACAAATTTATCCTACAAAACAAACATAAGCTCCCTATCAAGTTACATGCTGCAAACCTAGGATCCATATGTGATAAGAGGATTGAAAGCACATTAACAAAAACATATGTTACCTTCATCTACATCAAATATTGGAGTAGTAAAAAATACCTTTTCTGCCCTGCACATATTCATTGAAAAGTTTGTAGTCATTCTCATCAAGATGGTATTTCTTTGTTTGTCGATCATAGTTGAGATTGGCCAAGGCTATTATAGATTCCAAATCCACACATTGGTTGTCAACAAGGTCATATGTGTAGGTCCTAGTTCCCTTTGCTTATTGATACCATGACAAATGAATTTGAACATTCAAAGGCCTATCCAATAGATCAAAGGGTCCTCTTGTCTCTTTTAGACAATTTCCAACCTTTATCCTCATGCTTACCACCCTTCCAAGGTACCACATGCCGTTTACAGCACCCTTACTAGTATTCCCAGCTTTTCCTTTTCCTCTTGTCTTTTTGTTTGCATTTATTGATGTGCTTTCAAACAATACTGCACAATCAGATCCTATACCAAGACATGTTCCTGTATGAATCATTGCCTTCTTCTCCAAAGAAAAATACACTCCACTTTTCACCCTTGTTAATCTATCTTTAGATAGTGTGGGATTTCCATTCAATTGGCTGACAAGTGTGCTTTTAGAAATGGCTTTCCCATCCACTTCAACAAATGACGATATTTCACTAGCCACCTTCTCCTCCTCATCAATTAGACAATCAATCACATGACGAAGCTCACTTTCACTAGTAATTTCCTCATTCAGATCACCTCAAACACCACTATCAAAGTGATTATCTTCATCTATAAGTAGAACATCATCCAATGATTCATCTTCATCCACATATTCAAGATTAGGGTTGAAGAGTTCTAAGAGATATCCCTCCTCCCATGAGTCATTCCAAAAAGTTTCATTGCGCATACCAAGTGTCTCAATTGGATGGTTACTTCTATAGCATCAACTATCCATCTCTCCTCTTGCTTGGCCCCTATTGGAATTTTCCTAGATCCTCCCAAAAATATAAACTCATCTATGATGAGATTATCAAGGATGATCTCTTCTCTCAAGTCCTTGTAGGTACCACCGGTTTTAAGATGAACATATCCCAACACATAATTTTCAGCCACACCCTCATCTAACACTCACAATATCATGCCTCTCCATGCTCCTATAAAAGGGCTAGATAACAAAAAAGGTGCCCAACAAGATAATCTCAAATGGACAACAAAACCTGTTGTAAAGTAAAGAAAATGAGGAAAAAATTATAGCAAAACCATCATTAACATGTTCAAAATGAAGGATGAAATGGACATAAAACCTGGAATGTGAACTATAGAGAAGAAGAGAAGAAGATTAGAAGAGGAGAAGAAGGGTTGAAGATAAGAAGAACAGAGAAGAAAGAAAGAAGATAAGAACATAAGAAGAGCAGAGAAGAAAAGAGAAAAGAGAATAGAATAAGAGTAATAAGAGAAAGAAGAGTAGAGAAGAAAAGAGAAAAGAGAAAAGAGAAGAGAATAAGAGTAGTAAGAGAAAGAAGAGCAAAGTAGAAAAGAAGAGAAAGAAAGAAGATAAGAACATAAGAAGAGCAGATAAGAAAAGAGAAAAGAGAAGAGAATAAGAGTAATAAGAGAAAGAAGAGGAGAAAATAAAAGAGAAGAAATACCGCCCTCATGCATGCCCTCTTTCCCTATCTTGCCCTCATGCTTTATCCTGATTTCTCTCATACAATCCCATGATTTCCCTCATGCAATCCTGTGATTTCCATCATGCATGCCCACTTTCAGTATCCCACCCTCATGCTTTATCCCAATTTCCCTCACGCAATCCCTTATTTCCATCATGCATGCCCTCTTTTCCTATCCCGCCCTCATGCTTTGTCCCAATTTCCCTCGTGCAATCCCTTATTTCCATCATGCATGCCCTCTTTCCCTATCCCTCCCTCATGCTTTATCCCAATTTCCCTCATGCAATCTCATGATTTCCGTGATCCATGCCCTCTTTCCCTATCTTGCCCTCATGTTTCATCCCGATTTCCCTCATGCAATCCCTGATTTCCATCGAGTTTCCATCATGCATGCCCTCTTAACACATGTATATATAAAAGAGTTATGCATGTGCATATGCATAAAAGCGTTATGCTGTATGAGACATATGAATCAAATATTTATTCATATGAATTGAACATATGCTTATTGCTTTAAATTTTCTAAGCTTCATGCATGCAGATTCAATGCATGACGCTTTATGCATGACCATCAACTAGAAGGAAGGAACAATGCATTGCTACCTACCCCATCTCATGAATGCTTAAGGTATTGAAATTTTAACTTAAACATGCATGCAAGGGAAAGGAGAAGGAAAGGATTGAGAAAGAGAAGAGAAAGAAAACGAGAAGAAGACAGAATGAATATTGGAAAATTAAGAAATGAGAAGGGTGAGAAGGAGAACGAAAGGGATGAGAGTGAGAAGGAGAAGGAAAAGGAAAAGGGAATGAGAAGGAGAAGAAGAAGAAGAAGGAAAATGGGCCAAAGGAGAAACCAAAATGGAATGGGAAGGAGAAGGAGAAGGATAATGGAAGGAGAAGGAGAAGGAGAATAAACTATCGTAGCGCATCCATACACACAGCTACTAGCATGTCTATAGGCACAGATGCATAGTTTAGAAATAGCTTGATGCACTATTAGATGCGCTCCAACACAAAATCTTGACAAAAATTGACGACAGACTTACCAACCCCCACATAGGACAAAAGTGCCCAAAAACATTCTTTCTTGCATGCGATAGAGGACGAAACTGAAGAAAACAACTTTCTACAAGTACAAGAAGCATCATAGATTGAGAGAGAAGAGCAACAGACAAGAGACTTACCGTGTATAGAGGTATGAAAAGTTTCTTCTCCTTCTTCTCAAAATCTTCTTCCTCTTCTTCTCTCAAGTGTGGTTTTCTTCTTCACCCTCTTCTCGTGTATGCTTGGAGATGAATGTGTATGCTTGGAGATGAGTTCCTCTTGGAGATGGGTAAACAAGCTGAAAGGAATGCAAGCACAATGGAGTGAGAAAATGAAGTTCATGTAGGCTTAAAAACCAGTTATTGCATCTCAAAACACATCTATTGGCATGGCTATACTATATAATAGATGCACCTATAGATGTATTTCATAGTACTGACATGCTAATAGACGCGATACACATTTTTGGGGTAAAAATTTCAAGGGCTGGCTCCACTAACATTTTGGACTTTCATTTTGAGTTTTTATTTTTTGTAGGATGTCTTCATCTTCAATAAGTACCTCCAGTGAGGATGAATCCCTCCGTCTCCACCATCGAGAAATGTGGCTGGAGCAAAAAATCAAATGTATGTGTGATCGATATCGAGGGAACATGTATCATGCACGTAGAATTACACTCAGTCACATCTCAAAGTATAGAGAATGGGATGCGACCATATCCATGGTAAGTGTTAAAGCATTGATGTAGGGATGATAGCATGGAGCAGGACTATCTTTTTACTGCAACAACGACACTAGTATTTGAGGGGTGCACATTCTCTATTCTACATGCCTCCCTTGAGTTACTAAACTTGTAGACCTTTATGGATGGAGCAATGCGATTTTGAATGCATTACTCAAGTAAGATTTCTGTTTTGCAAACAAGGTGAAGTATGCAAATGGATCAACTAGAATACTTTTTCTCATTTATGGTCTTCACATGCAGGCAATTGTCTAACATGCTTCCAAGGGAGAATAAATTACCAACCTCAAGAGATATGGCGAGGCACTATGTGACATCTCTTGGAGGGTTGGATTACAAGCGCATCCATGCATGCATCAATGATTACATTCTATTACGTGGAGCACATAAGGAGGCTCGATAGTGTCCTACTTGTGGCAAGGCAAGATATAGAGAATATCTCAAAACTTTGGATGTTCCTCATAAGGTTCTACAACATTTTCCCATAATCCCTGGCATCCAACATATGTTCAAGTGCAAATCCATTGCAGATCTCATGTCATGGCATTCCTCCCATCGATCAACTGATGGCAAGTGGAGATCTCCCATAGACAGGGCCTATGTGGAAGCATATTGAAGGCACATGGCCAAGCTTCATGGAAGAACCTAAGAACTTGAGACTGGGATTGGGTATGGATGGTGTGAACCCATTTGATCTCAAAAGCACCTCTTATAGTGTATGACCAGTGATATTGGTGAATTATAATCTTCCACCCTCTATGGAGATTAAGAAAGGGCATATGCTGTACCTTCTCATTCCAGGGAAACATAAAGTCAAAAACATGGATGTTTATCTAGAGCCTTTGATTGATGAGCTGGAGATATGTTGGTGAGGTATCGAGGTGCATGACGTGAGTAGACCTCCCTTGTCATGAGACTCACATGCAAGGCAATGTTGATGTGGACAATGCATGACTTCCCAGGCTATGGTGAGTGTTCAGGTAAGCATTGAACTTTTAATTATGAGTAGGCAATCAATGTGGCATTGAGAACCCACCTTGCTTACACAATTGCATCTATTGTTTAGGTCTCACTACATCGAGTCACCTTGCATGTCCTGTTTGTGGTCCTTCGCTACTAGTTGATTCATGGCCAGAGGACTTGAAGAAGGTTGTCTATGAGAATCACCATCGATTTGTCCCACCTGATCATCCTACATATGTCAACCCTTGGAATGAAGTCTCCCACAGTCACTCATTGTAGGAGATTGGAAGCAAATTTGGGACCTTTCCATGACTCCTCCTCCACATGGCATGAGTCAATAAGGGTTCGTAACTATTGTGTGCTATATTGAATGGAAAGAAAGATTGCACGCTAACACCATCTTTTGTTTGGATACTCCATATTTTATCAGCTACCATATTGGTCCCACCTCAAGATCAATCATCTACTTGATCGTGCACCAAGGACATTATCAAAGAAAGAGATGGTGGTGTTCAAGTTGGCTATCACTACAATTCGTACTCCCACTAGATGCATGAGGTGTTTGAAGGGAGCCTTCACGAAGAGCAAGAAAAGGAGGTGCAAAGAAATTATATGCCTCTCTCCCATGACTATGGAGAGATGAAGAAGACCTAAGGATGACCTCTATTGTGCCTCAAGGGAAAGGATGGAGCAAAGTAATGGACAGGGAGTTTCTTAATAATCTAAACCTCTATTGCATGCTTAATAGTGATGTGATAAAAAGATGGGTGACAAGATAGGAGGATTGAAATGTAATAAGACAAGGAGAAAGGGCCCTCTTTTGTACACACCATGGATCTTGTGCGCCATACCCTGAGCATCTAAGAGCACTTCCAAAGTATATTGATGTCAATTGGCTTTTTGACAAAATGGAGAGAGTAGAGAGAGATGAGGGGATGATATCACAATGGAAGAATTGGGGTATGCTAGGGGATTCATGCAAAAGATCGGTATGTAGAATGTTAAGCATAAGTTAGGAGCTTTAAAAATTTTATATTGCTTATTCAATTGATTTTGTCTTGGTGTAGTGTACTATGTTCAATGCTATATGGTGTGAGGCAAGCATTTTTGGACACAACGGATTGATGATAAGAGAAACACACAAGATTGTGGTGTCAAGGCTAGCTTTGAGGGAGAAAATGCAGCCATGGATGATTATTGTGGCATAATCAAAGATATTATTAAGCTTGACTTTCGACACTTCTTTATGTATGTTTTGGATGTCAAGTGGTTTAAGGACATGTTGGAAAGAGGCCCTAATGCAACAATTAAATGCCATGCAAGTGGCTTTGTAACTATTGACTCCACAAAGTTTTGGCAAAGCAAGAAGGACACACTAGTTCTACCACAACAATGTGGACAAGTACTATATAAATATATAAAAATTCTCACTTATTTATATTTGATACCTTCAACGCAAGGAAATTAACATGTTTGTATCACTACAAGGTACAGGCCATTTTTTGACACAAATACTGACCTTTTTTACACTAAAAAGTTTTTCTTAAAAGGACAAAAAGGTCAATATTTATGTCGTTATTAGCATAAAAAAAGGTGCATCACTATATAAGCATCAGTATATACCGACATTGGTAAAGGTCGGTATATACCAAAACTGGTAAAGCATTGGTATATACCGACCATAATAGAACTAAAAATATTTTTAGTGGGGCAAAACAGGGCTTGCTGTGGCCCCATTTTGCCCCACTAATGTTTATTTCTTTGCATTACAAAAGAATGGTTACAAGCAAACATGTGAGATAAAACTCTCAAACCTTGTTTGTTACAAAATTTCCCTTGTGAAAAGGGTGATACAAAATCGCTCAAACGAGCCGATAGACAAAAGCATATACATGCCGAAGTATATACAAAGTACTACTAATACTACTACTACTACTACTGCTCATCTAACTCGTCGGAGTCATCATCGTCTTCCTCATCATCACCCTAGCTCTCGTGACCTCCACCTGATCCCTGGCCCTCATCAACATTGTCTACCCTGAGAACTGCCTAATCATCATCACCGCTCGCCTCTACTTATGGGAAGTTTGAGCTTGCACCCTAAGAGTGAATCCATTTTAATTTGAAATTAGATTGGAACTCAAAGAATAAAAAGTGAGATTACAAGTTGGAGTAGACTTATACCGAGCGAGCAGCCACCACCACAGCCCAATCGACTGCCACTCCCTGTGCCTCCATCTCAATAAACCACATCCTTGCTCCTATGTGGAATGTGCATCTCATCTCTTCGTTTGTGGGAAGGTGATCAATCATAGATTGTTGTGGACCAAAATTATGAGTTAGATAAAGTGCATGCAATGTGTAATAAAACAAATAGAACAATAAATTAAATGAGAAGAAGTAGACTTACCACCCATGCCTTAAACACGCCCGTTCCACCACTGCCGAGGTGTGAAGCACCTACGGTGTCCAACCATCTCCTCGCAGCCCTCCTCTGATTGTTGAACTTTTGGGGGTGTCCCTTAGCTCCTTCTTCAAAAACTTCTAGTTAGGTTTATCCACCCAGTTGGGTTTAGGCTTCTTTGCTGCCGCGATAGCATCTTGCAAGTCTGACCTGCAATGCTTCAAGATAGCACACATGCGCTCTCACATGTAATCGTCATTGAAATCTAAATTGGAGGGGTTAGGGTATTGTATTTTCAATTCCTCGATGACTACCTTCTTCTTTTTGTCATCCTAGTGCAACCAGTCAATTGTTATGCTGCTCTCTAAATGGTGGGTCATCAACCGCCTCATGGTGGCCAGCACTTCTTTATTTTCTATGATCTCTTTACCCCTAGTTAGGTCATAGTACAAGTCCTCGGGCACCGAGGCCAGGAGAGTGGGAGTGGGAGTGGTAGTGGCAATAGCAGAGCTAGAGCGAGGGGTGGTATTGCCCTAGGGCACCAAATAGACCATTTGAGCTACTGTGGCTCTGCTTGGGGTGTTTCTGGCAATTCTTGCTCTTCTTCATCAACCTTTTCTATAGATGACTGTGAAGTTGATACTTCCATCTCCTGTGTATGTGAGGTTTTCCATTCTAATTCCTCATCAAAGATTACATATCTGGAGATAATGACCTTGCGGTTGATGGGATCATGCTTTGCTTTCTTCACTATAACCAACCATGATGCATTTGCGTGACTTCGCATCCAATTTGCTGTGATGATCATCGTGTATGTGGGCATATGCTATGCAACCAAATATGCAGAGATGCCCAATGTGTGGCTTGTGTCTAGTGAATGCTTCATAAGGAGTCATACCTTGTATCAGTTTGGTACGAAGCTGATTAAGCAAATAGATTATAGTGGCTATTGCTTTTGCCAGTTGAAATTTGGAAAATACTTCATATTTCTCTTTTAGAAAGTAGACCCAATCATATCTGCTGTAGTCGTCGATGAAAGTCAAGTAGTAAAGTGAACCATTGATGATGCGAGTCTGGGCATACCCCCATATATCTGTATGTATCAAATCATGAATACCTTGTGCACGAGAGGTATTTCTGCCAAAGTTGGTTCGCTTTTGTTTGCCAAAGCATCATGCTTTGCAAACTTTTCCAAAGAAACTGTAGCTCCCTTTAGTAAGAAAACCTATCAAAATCTTGAGTATGAGATGAATTTAACAATGTACCATGAGTAGAAATTATTCAAATTAACATGGTTGTGTTCTACACTAAAATATATTCAAATATGTCTTTACACCTTGAAATTGGGGAACACATGAAAAAGTCACATTAATTTGAAAGGAGATGGGTTTTCATATTTTAGTGTATTTTTTGTTTTACCCCCCCATCCAAAAGAGCCCCCCCTTTGGGCCTCACATATTATGAAAAATATGTACAAATCTTAAAATCTTGCATATTTTTCAAGGTGTATACCTTATATTTTGAAGGAGGGGGGACATATAATTTTAATATTTTTTCCTTGCATATTTAAAAATTTTAAAGCAAATCCATGCATATTATATATGGACCTTGTCCCCCCATACCCTAGATTTTGGATGAGGGTAGTAACATATTACATATTGAGTTGGCGTCCCACGAGTACTGCGAGCGCTTATGGAGCGAGGAGTAGCAGAGGGAGTGGAATCTAAGGTGCCTCTGCATGTGAGTGGAGAAGGCAAGGGACTTCATTGGTACTAGGTCTCATGACCAAGTGGAGACCTATAGGGATGAGAGTGCTACTGACTACATCCCTCGAGTGACCGCAGCAATGGGTACGCTCAGGTCATGGATACAACAAACTTGTCGAGACTCCTAAGGAAGCCATGGGCTACTAGAAAGGGAGTTCCCCGAGGGGTAGTCACAGTGCTAGGCCTAAGAGGAGTCGGTGGTTGTAGGGGTAGGCCCCTGAGAAGTTAGCTGAGGGGAATCAGAGTCCTCTGGAGAGTACAGATCATGACATGTCCTCCTACGAGGTGTTCCGTACTCTCCAGATGTGCAACATGATGCCATGTATAAATTGGGGGGATTGGACAAACGCAGACGCAAGCGCAAAAACAAAAACAAACATAAGAGTGGGTAAGAGGCGGAAAGACAATTTGTTACTTCAAACTCAAATTCAATTTAATAAAACTATGAAAAGATAATTATTTACTTAAGACAATTATGAAAGGAAAATTATTTACTTAAGCCAAGTGGAATTCAAGAAGTTTTCATATACAAAAAATATCGCAAAAAATATTATTGTTAAACAAGAGTTCTCATATACAAAAAATATTGCGAAAACAGTATTGTTAATATAAAAACTCGGCAATTGTTGAGAGCCTTAAACAAAAGATTACAGGTAGCGGCCATAACCATTCAAATAAAAATATAAAAGTTAACAACAGTGCATACTGAGAGCCTCAAATTGAACAAAAAGAGATTACATAAATGCCTTAGAGACCAAAACATTACATCCAGTGAGCCAAAAGATCGTTGAGCTTGCCCAAAACATTGCATCCAGCCATTGCTAAGAGCCTTGTCTGAGCAAGGGGGAATTTGTACAACTCAGTTTTCCACCAGTCTAGCTTGTTGCATTAAAATTTTTTAGGGAACCAAAGGAGGATACGATGGAGAGGCCGAAGACCATGCACATTGCTAGGACTTAGATTATGGCCTCCCCAACAAGTCGAGAGTACTTTGCTCTGAAAATATTGAGAGCTTCATCGACATCTAGGGGGAACCCATACAGCGCAACCATAAAGAGGCCCTCTGTGAGCATGTTATCTAAGGTGATGACATTCAGATGTGTATGGAGTCACCTGTGATATTAGTGGGATCATAGAGCATCGAGGGGGGGACAACTAAGCATGCTAAAGATGAGTGGGTGAGCAAAAGATGAGTAGGGGAGCAAATGCAGTGACAAGAGTTGGAGGAGGGAGCATGGAGCAAAGTAGAGCAAGGGTGAAAAAGAGCTAGAGGAGGGGTGTGGAGAAAGGTAGCAGAGCATGGGCGGATCAAAGCAATGTAGTAAAATGCCAAATGCCACAGATCTTATATATATTATAAAGTTCGAGCCACCACGGTGGTTGGAGCTTGGCGTTCCATCCATATTAATTGCAAGCCACTGCGGTGGAATTCCCCAAACAGGCTGGTAATCATGAAGAAGATGCCATGTGGTGCCACTCCAATGGCTGGTAATTAACTTAGCCACGACAGACGTGCTTGATGAGAGCCACCACCATCGGGTAGTAATTCTCATTACCATGACTAATCACTCAATACCATATCGAATCACTCATTACCATGTCTAATTACTCATTACCATGCACTCTAGTTCTCTACTGAGCATGCAATCCCGATGACTGGTAATTTTTACTGCACTCGTTAGTGATCATGCATGCTAAAGTGCGATGGTGGGTGAGTGGTGGCACGGTGGAATCATAGCCATGATGGCTGATAACAGCCACCACCATCGGGCAGTAATTCCCACAAAAGTAAATCATGAAGCCTAATCACCTCTAATCCCTCATTACCATAATTTACTGCACTTGTAGTAATCATGCATGCAAGCCTGGTGGTGGTAACTAGAAGCTGAGTAATTGTGGGCCACTGCGGTGGCTAGTAACTAACTGACAGCTCGGTGGATCTTAGCTGCCACCATAGACGTGGCTGGGAATCTTAGATGGCACCACCTCTAATCATTCATTACCATGCAAGTCAGATAATGTAGTTGGGCTATAAACTACTATTTCATTCCCTTAACTATTTCCTCTTATATCCCTCTCGAATGTTTCGTTCTCCCTTGCAATCTCAAGCCTCCACTATTCCATTTCCTTCACTGCTTCATCTTCCATCCCTCTCGACCATTTCTTTCTTCCTTGCACTCTTCCTGCAACTTCTATCCCCTCTCATAATGGACCCTGCATAGTCCAGGAGATCCTCACACAATCTTTCCTGTGCTGCAAGGGGGGGGGAAGATTGTGAGAGGAGCTCCCATATGTCATGATTTCAAGTCCAGGAGATCCTCACACAATATTTCCTCCCCCTTTGCTTAGATTAGTAAAGATGGTGGAGTCAAGATTTCAAGCTTGCCAATAGACCTCCAAGATGTGCTGAAGAAGACCATTCACTTCTTTCTTGATATGAGAGGAACTTGCAAGTTCTGGCAAGTTCAAGTAGCAGTAGAGCAACTAAAAGGACGTGATGTATTTTTATCAAGAGCGATCTCAAAGAGCGTGTTAACCAACTTGAAGAATTGTGTGGATGGTAAATCCCAATTTTCATCTCAGTCCATTGGAGTTGCAATGCACTTGATGGCGTCTACCCTCAACGGGATTTTTGAGCAATACTAGAAGTAGATGTCTGAGAAGGTGATTTTTCTACAAGAGAAAGCCACTGATGCAACAAAGACAACGCAACTTGAGAAAAGTCTCAAGGAAGGTGCAGAAGCCAAGGTAGAGGAGGCACAAACGAGGGCCTTGCAGGCACAAGAGCAAGCTAAGGCAGCTACAAAATTGGTCGACATGGAAAGGCATAGAAGAGAAGAAGCAGAGAAGTGCAGAGCTCCAAGATAGGCTAGAAGAAGTCTGAAATGATTGGGACATGGCGGATAAGGATCTAGAAAAGATGAAAAGGACCTTGAAGATCAGAAAGCCAAAAAGGAGGGTCTTTACAAACGGCTCTACAACATGCAGAACGCATTGAACATTGAGAAAGACCAGATGATGGAGGAGCTGAAAAGGGAGAATGCAGAAACCAGAAAGGTAATGCAGGAATTGCGAGAGAGCTTTGAGGCCAGGAAGGATGGGGCAGAGAGCAGCCGGGGTGGAGAAGACAACGAGGTAGCTCCCTAGGCTAGGAAGGATGCAAAGAGCAACCACGGTGGAGCAAGTTCCAGCCACCACGTTGGAGAGATTTGTAGCAGCCATGGTGAGGGTTGTTTTTTTGAAACACTATTGAAGTCCAAAGAGCAAGCTACAATACCCTGCAAGAAGATCATGATAGATGTTTACACAAGCTTGCCATGGCCTTCAATAGTTATGAAAAGCAGTTTATTGCCCTACAAGATTTCCAAACTAGAGTGGAAGTCTTGGAAACCGCCCATGAAGAAGTTGTTCAAGAATTTATGAAAGTTCAACAAATGTTGAGGGATTCAGATGAAGCTATTGCATAGAGTGAGCAAAAAGTGGAGGAGATGAAGGAGAACATCCGCAGCCTTAGGATGAGGGAGGAAGGAATCAAGAAGCAACTTTGTCATGTATAGAGTAAAACTGTGGTATTGATGGCCACCAGGAATCTTAAATCAAGGAAAGAGGAAGCGGCATGAAGGGAAGGGCCGGGCCAAAAGATGAAGGAACCAACCCCATTGTGGAAAGGAGCAAGGAGGGCCGAGCCTGCAATCAGGGAGCTCAACAAGGAGTCCTTGA
Source organism: Dipteris shenzhenensis (assembly GCF_047967505.1). Lineage (NCBI taxonomy): Eukaryota > Viridiplantae > Streptophyta > Polypodiopsida > Gleicheniales > Dipteridaceae > Dipteris > Dipteris shenzhenensis. The sequence continues at coordinate 1,540,864 of NC_141613.1, forward strand.
GATGTAATCTAAAGTAAAGGAGCCTGTAATCAGGGAGCTCAACAAGGAGTCCTTGAGATGTAATTTAAAGTAAACGAGTCTTTGAGATTGTAATCTATGTAATCTGTGTGTAATCTATTGAATTGTTAATCTTCTCCAGGGTTTACTTGGGCAATGTTCTCTCAGCCAAGTGACTAGATAGTGTCCTTTGATCCATGCCAGCACGGTGATAATAATGAGATGAAAGATTTCAGTTTGACATGTAATGTGAGACGAAAGATTTTGATTAGTTCACTAATGTGAGACTGAGAGATTTCGATTAGTGAACTATTGTACCATGAAAGATTTCTATTAAACAACTAATGTGAGATTAAAGATTTAGATTAGACAACTAACATGAGACTAAAGAATGAGAAGATCGGGCTCAATGAACTCTCTCCCTATTTAAGTGCAGTGCAAACACAACCAAGAGCCCATTACAAAATCTGGCCCCTAAACTTTGTACACTGATCCACCTACTGCAAATTTATGGCATATCCAAAGGACATTGGAATGCTTTTTTTCTATCTGAAAGCAATGTTGGATGGCATCCTTGCAAAAACAGACCCAAAGAAGGAGGAAAATAGCTACTGCAAGGAGGATATGCTTCGGTGGTGGGTGTATCACTTGGAGGCAGCACAGATGGTGATTATTAATATCCTTGGCTATTGTTTTTTTTTCTCCTTTAAGGTACTTGTCAAGCTCATGATGTAGGTTTCTTTTGGCAGGACATGAAAGAGGCTCGAAGATGTATAAAGCACAAAGAGCAAGATGAAGAGGACCCCCAGCGAAAGGAGGAGTTAATATGGGCATATAAGTCAGCAAAGTCAAGAAAGTAGTGTGTGATCTGAGTGTGTGAAGATGTCTGCCATAGTGCAGCAAACTGGCCTTTAGAGCTAGGAGATACTTGCTATAAAGAGGTTGATAAGATAGGAGTCTGGAATTTCCTTGAAATAATAAAAATCTTGCAAACATTTCTTGTACTTGTGGATATTCTCATGGTGCTCATAATACCTGATTTTGTATCGACTTGCTTTCATGTTAGTACTTAAATGTTTTAAGTAGCCCAGTGCTTGAAATCTGATGGTTAACTATACCCAGTCTAAAGGGCACTAGCACTGTGCAATGAATTTTAGGATAGCACGGCAATGGTGTAGGGATAGCACAATGTAGTGCAAGCATAAGTTATCACCAGCATGGTGGTTGGTTGCACTAGAATATGAATAGCCACCAGCATGGTGGTTTCCTTCTATTATTACAAGATGAATGGATTTGTTATGGGAAACCAACAAGGTGGTTGTTGGGATGTACTAAAAGCAAGCATGGGACAAAATCTGACGGTTAACGAAGTGATAAATAGTCTAAAGGGCACTGTTTTAGTATAGCACTGTGCAACAAATTTTAGGATAGCATGGCAGTAGTGTAGGGATAGCACGGTAGTAGTGTAGGATAAGTTATCACTAGCACGGTGGTTGGTTTGGACTAGGATATGAACAGCCACTATTGTGGTGGTTTGCTTCTATTATTACAAGATGAATAGATTTGTAGGATGTGTGGATTCGTTGTGAGAAACCAGCACGGTGGTTGTTGGGATATACTAAAAATAAGCACGAGTTTTACTGTCTGGGATTTACAAAAACAATTTAATAAAACCAGCACGGTGGTTGTTTGGGATATACTAAAAAGAAGCAGTCTCAATACAATTTCCATTTTGTAGGACAAGTGGACATATTGTTTCCCTGTAATGAGATTACATACATTTTCTTAGTACTATCTCAGTCGTCCTCATCCACCGCTCCAAGACACCCCAAGATGTGCTCATGCATGTCTAAATCCAATTTGAAGACACTCTTGCCCTTCTTTCATTGTGGCATAGGTTGCATCTTGAACTTAATAGCTCTTACTAGATGAGAGTACACACATGTTTGTGGACTTTTCTATAGCAATTCATAATTGCAGCCACTCTTGGATGTTTTTTTGTACCAAAAAGCTCTAACACTACATTTGACTTCTCACAGGTTGTTCCCCAATTATCCTTAAATGTTTCCTCAACCTTGTACTTAGGTTTTGTGCACTACAACAGAAAGTATGAGTCATGTTTCTCGTTCTCCCTAGAATCTGCGACAACTGCAAAGTTATCCCCCTCTTCCAAATAGTTAGTGAGGTCATCAAAACTCTCCCCAAACTATGGCGAGTCGTTTGTCTCTCCATTGTTTGTGACTCCATTTGAACACAGAGGAAAAACTTGAACTCGCTCCCATGTCTTTGTAGTTGCAATGTTCTCACAATCGTCATGATCCCCTATAATGCACACACTACAAAAACAAGAAAGTTTTCTCGTTTTAATCAGTTGGTTTTTTGAAAAGCCCCATATGCTATGCAGACCACGAACTCCTTTAATTTTCTCACAATCGTGTCAACTTCTCCTTTGCACTTCATCCACTTTCACTTCATGGAACACTCTGCATACTATAGTATTCTTAAGGCTTTGTTTATTGTATGTTGAATGTGCGCCTGTGTAGAGGTTGGCTGTAAGCCAAGTTACAACATCATGTGCATCATTGAGTTTTTCTTGAGGGCATGCTAATTGGTGTTTGAACTTGGTGTTTGAACTAGAGCTTGATTAATAACAGCACCGCATCCATCATGTTCACCCTTGCCATGGCTAGACCCAAAGAAATTCCACATCATGTCTAGACTGGTTAGGGATTTGAACCTTGAGACGAAGTAGAATCCACGTGTTGATTTAAATTAAGAGGCAGCACCATCTGACCACACCCAATGTTGTTTTATATTTTCTGCATGGGAATTTTCCTTTTTCAGCCATTCCCAATGCAGTAGAAAAGCATGCTACACAAATAGGGTGTCATGTTCCCTATCATCTGAAATGTAGTAATGATAATTGTGTTGCACTGACCTAACTCTTGTGAGTTAGCAAGCAGATTGGCATCAGGCATGGAAGAATCAAGCAAATGACTGTACGTGATATGCACAAGAATTGTTATCTGCTTGTTGTACCAATTAGCACTTTGTATTTCATCTTGTTCTTGAAAATATTTATATTTTGCAAAATCTATGACAGATACAATAATGTCACAAGGACAATTGGCAAGGCATGTCCTGAGCTGCTTATCTTGCAAGCTAGCCATGAAATTGTGAAGCACATATTTTGGGATGGATTGAACCACATGACCTACAAGCTCCCTTGGCTCGTCGGTGCTCTTATATGATAGTAGCCATCTCTTTTTATCGGATCCTTTAACATTGACATTTTCAAATCTCCTCCATTTTAAAGCAATGTGGTTGTCTTCCCTCATTTCATTTGGATAGACATTAAATGTCTTCTTCTTCAACTTTAAATTGCAATGCTTGCATGTGCTGCGAATGCATTCAATCCTGTGCCACTCATAGTCTCCCTTTGGACAAACCATTGGCTCCCACACAGACCTCAGGTTAAAAAACCTACCCTCCCTTGCAACACATGATGAGGATCTAGGTGGCCTACAAATTGCGCATTCATTGGAGAGGCATGGGCATCAATCCCCATGGAGCAATGCTCCAACACGACTAGATCTCAAGTCATTCATAGCTTCTCAAGCCACGTCAAAGTCTATGTGTGTTTTGCAACAACAAACGTTCCTGTCTTTGAGTTTCTTGATGTACCAGGGCTTACAATGCTCAAAGCTCCTCTGCCCAATTGAAATGTCCGGATTTTGATCCACAAACTTGAGATACAACTCCGTCTACTGACCCAACATGCAGGAATAACATAACAATGAGCCCCCTCTTTGCTACTATTAAAAGAATACAAAACACAGTCTAATTAAAGTATATAATGAAGCAAAACAATTTTTAACCACCTCGCTGGTTTTGCATAGTCACAATTTCACTCATCGGGCTAGTTTAGGACACATTTAGGATAGTCACAATTTCAACCATCGAGATGGTTTAGGACGCTGTCACAGTTTTAACCACCGGGATGGTTTAGCCTAACGGTCTCAACTTCACATATTAGACAATAACAAGTATATTGCTTTTCATTTTTGAATTTCACCATTAGAAAATAACAATATATTTCTTTTCATTTCTGAATTCCATAATTTAACAGTGGTATATTACCCAAATAGCAAGAAATTAGATTTAATGAATTTAAGTACTAAGAAACACAATAATTTTAACCACCAGGCTGGTCAATAACTAATGTCTATTCAACCACGCTAATTCAGGACAATCACATAATTGGTGATTAAGCTGAAGCAGCCACAATTGCATGATGTTCCAACCACCGAGATGGTTCAGTAAAATAACAATATAATTTCTGCTCAACCATGCCACCGGGCTGGACAAAAAATAATGTATGTTCAACCATGCTGGTTTGGGACAATCACATCACTAGCAATTGAGCTGAACTAGCCTACAGTTGCATGATGTTCCAACCACTAGGCTGGTTTAGGACAATCACATTTAGTCCAAGCCTAGTTTAAGAAAAGAAACAAGTAAACTATCCCAAAGCTCAATCATAAACAACCACCGGGTTGGTTTAGGCACCACTGTGACTTGAGTTGTATCTATCATGTGTATGATGTGCTCCTCAAACACCTTTCATCCCATCCTCTTCTTACAGATGTCCTTTCTATTTGGAGAAACTCTCGTACTTTCATGCCAAAACGTCATCACTGTAGCAATGACTTCCACACTTAGGTTGTCTCTCCTTTTCTTGTGTTCTGTTGAAGCCCATAGACTTCTCAGATTGGGATGATTGTGCATTGCTTCTGCTCTATGTTCAACCGCTAGGGCCACGTTGGTCCTTCTGATTGATAAGATTTTGGACATTGTGCACCCAAGCTATTTCTCTTTTGTTTCACGGGAGACCAACATAGCTAATGTTGCCCTCTTTGTAGCTAGTTGATCTAAGCTGTGCACCCTTTTCACTTTTTGTAGGCCATTTCTCAGCTTGGAGAGCATCACCTCTTGGGCGTGCATCTCTCGAGATGTTGGTAGGTTGTTACTCTATGAATTGCTAAAGCTTGTGAAGACTCACCTGAATGACCTGATGTTGTTGCCTCAAATGCTCCCACCAATTGTAAAACCAAAGCTCTGTTGAAATATCAAGCTCCACTCATGATATGCCAGGGTGACCATTGTGCATTTATGTCACCGACTTGTTAGCTACAGATGCGGTTGGTACACTGCCCATGAATAATAGCTAGATGACAGCTATCTTTATGTACTCTAGTTAGTGGCTCAGTTAGTATGCCACCTTAGTTAGCTGAGTTTGGTTTGAGACCCACATATAGGGTTCACCTATTCTTTTATACTTAGAGAGCTCTTTTGGCTTTCACAACTAAGAAGAGGAAAACTGTTTTCAGCCTCCACCTTTGTATATATTCCCCCATTGTGTGTGTGAGAAAGCTGCAAGTGAGACTCCTTCCTTCTCTCCCACTTTCTCCACATGGTATCAGAGCTCGGTTCGTGGTAAGGAGCTCAAGAAAGCAAACCAAGTTTGTGATGTCCTAGTAAGAGGATCAGTGTTGCTTTCCTTTTTTTTCGAGTTTGGGAGCAAATCTCTACAGGTAGCACAGTCGAAAAGTGCAAGAGTGCACTGTCTCAGATTGGGATGCTCTTTGTAGTGTGGCAAGAGGGCAGTATATGCTATCGGATTGGGCAAAGCTCTTGATGAAATTATTTTTTTGATTCGAGGCCATTTCGGGGCCCGTTTGGGTGGCAGAAGTTTTCCATAGGCACTCACAAAAGTGCCCTGTTTTTGCTGTGCGACCACTGTTCTGCAGGTCGGTGAAAAGTTACCACAGAAATGACATCGTATGCTTGTGTGCAGAGATATTGGGAGTGACAAAATCATTCTTATTGCCTGTTGATGCATAATCATCACTAGGAAGTGACTGTGTGGTCAAATACCACTCTCATCAGTTTTGCAGATTTGCCCTTGTGAGGCAGAAGTTGTGTTTTTTGCAGTGACAGAATATTTTGTAGTGTTCTATAATGGCGTCTGATGCTCTTTCATAGATTGTCACTGAAAAGCTTGACAAGAACAATTTCCAAGCATGGAAGTTTAGAATGATGAATTTTCTTAAGGGAAAAGGCTATTGGGAGCTCATTACTAGAGCTGAACAAGAACCAGTTATTCCTAATGTTCCCAATCAATAGGAGTTGCAGGCATTTAAAGGCTAGCATGAGAGAGCCAGAAAAGTTATGTGCTGGCTGTCTATCAGTATTTTAGATTCTATGATTATGCATATTCAAGATGCAAGCACGCCGAAGGAGGCATGGGATACTTTGACAAAAATGTATAGCACAAATAAGCAAGCCAGGAAAATGCAGCTCAAGCAAGAGTTGCATAATGTGCAAAGAGAAAATATGAGCATCAATGACTACCATATAAAGGTGAAGAAGATTGCAAATGCACTTGCTTCTATTAGGTCGCCAGTGGAAGATGATGATTTAGTTTCTATGACCTTAAATGGTCTAGGAAAGGATTATGCACAATTTCGAAATCCATTGCTATCTGTGAGTATTTTAGGAGTTGATTGCTCTTCTTATTTCTGAAGAGCAAAGAAATGGTGGTGCATCTTCTTCAGGAGGAACTTCAAAATAAGCTGTCTTCTACTCAAATGCTGGAAGAGGTAGAGGCAGAGGTAGAGCAGGCTAATTTGGAGGCCGTGGCAGAAATCAAAATATGCAACAAATTCAAGAAAACCAATCCTATGGAGGAGGACGTGGTAACTTTAGAGGCAGGGGGAGCCAAAGAGGTCGTGGTGGATGGCAGAGAGGCCAAAATGCAAACAGCAATGTTGAATGCTACTATTGTGGTAAAATGGGTCATATGGTTAAAGATTGCTATAAAAAGCAGAATGACATCATGACTAGAAAATTGCAGCAAGGCAATTATGCATCCTCTAGTAGACAGGGTGATGACAGAAATGAGCATCTGTTTCTGGTGTAGCACATGACCAATTCTGTGACAAGTGTAGAAGAAAGCAATGATGCGTGGTATATTGATTCAGGTGTGTCAAACCACATGATAGGTCATGCAGAATGGATGCAGGATGCAAGGAAAATGGAAAGACTAGGATTTGTGGAGACTGGTGATGATACTGCACATCCTATTGTGCAGATTGGTAAAATTCCTTTGTCTATGCAGGATGGAAAAAAGAAATACCTGTCTGATGTATTTCATGTCCCGAATATCACCAAGAACCTAGTTTCTATTGGTCAAATGGTTGAGCAGGGCTTGTAGGTCAAATTTAATCCTCATGGATGCTTTGTTGAGGATATGAAAAGGTCGCTTGATATCAAAAGGGAAGAAGAAGGGTAGGATGTTTATGTTGGATGTGGACATGCTTGAATTGAGTGCAGCAATGTTTGCACATGGGTCCAGTGTAGTTGCAAATATTCATATCTGGCATAAACGCATTGGTCATGTTAATGTACAGCGACTTAAATTAATACAGGCCCAAAATATTATTGCAGGATTGCCTAAGTTCAAGGTTGCAAAAATGCATAAGGTATGTGAGGCCTGTCAATTTGGAAGACAGGCAAGGAAACCATTTCCTAGACATGTTCAAGAGAGTAAGAGGCCATTGGAATTAATCCACTCTGATGTGTGGACGACTAAAGCTGCATCTATTAGAGGCTGTCATTATTTTGTCACTTTTATTGATGACTACAGCAAAAAAGGTGTATTTTATGAAAAAGAAAAGTGAAGTGTTTGGGCATTTCAAAGATTTTAAAGCTATGGTTGAAAAAGAAACAGGCCTGCAAATAAAATGCCTAAGGTCAGATGGACGAGGAGAGTACCTCTCAAATGAGTTTGCAAGTTTCCTACAGGAGCATGGCATAAAGCAATAATATTCATGCAGTCATACCCCACAACAAAATGGACTTGCAGAAAGGAAAAACGTGCATATTGGAGAGGTATCTCATGCCATGCTTAACAAAAGACCTGCCATATTATTATTGGGCTAAAGCAGTTGCTACAGTAGTCTACATAATGAATAGGACTCCCACTACAGCAATACATGGCATGACACCAGAGGAGAGGTATATTGGTAGAAAACCAAATATTTCTCATTTGAAAGTTTTTGGTTGCATTACGTATGTTCATGTGCCACATGAGTTGAGATACAAGTTGGATCCAAAAGTTGAGAAGTGCATCTTTATTGGTTATTCTCTACAGCAGAAAGGGTATAGATGCTATAACCCTTCTCGTAAGTTTATAATGAGTAGAGATGTTTTTTATGAGAGAGCAACTTGTATAAACCAGTAAATGTGATTGATGATGTAGATGCACAAAATGGTAATGCTGCACGGAATTCACAGCAGTAGTCACAAAATATTAGTATACCTATAGTGTCCTCTAGCAGTGGTTCACATACTTCACCATGGATAGGCAAATTGAGATCAGGAGGATCCCCTCAAAGCAATGCAGATAGTGGTATGCAAGTATCACGAAAAGGAAAAGAGAAAGTAGATCAGCCCATGGTTGATGTGAATGCAGGTCACTCTTATGTGGATGGTGAATCGAATGGCTTAGAATAGAGCCTTGATGATGAATTGGGTATTCCTTCTGTTGTTACACCTAGAGTAAGGAAGACAAGGGATGTTTTGAGAGCACCTAGTAGTGAGCCTATTTTGCGCAGGTCTATCAGAGCTAGGTATCCTATGGATAGGCTAAAATATGATGGATTTACAGCCATTCACTATGCCTATATGGTCAAAGTGATACATGAACCAGAACCCACTTCTTTTGAGTAAGCCATGGGAAAAGAAAAATGGGAGAAAGCCATGGATGAAGAAATGGATGCCTTGGAAGCAAATGCTACATGGGAATGGGTGCCTTTGCCTAAAGACAAGAATGCAATTGGCTACAAGTGGGTTTATAAGGTGAAGCACAAGTTCTGTGAAGGCAAGATTAGTTGTCAAGGGGTATGCATAGACATATGGCATTGATTATGAAGAAACATTCAGCCCGATTGCAAGGATGGCAATCGTAAGGGCAGTCATTGCTATGGCTACATCAAAGGGATGGTCATTACATTAGATGGATGTAAAGAATGCTTTCTTGCATGGTGATTTGCAAGAAGAGGTCTATATGGAGCAGCCACCAGGTTATGTTCATGATGTTCATCCTGAGTTTGTTTGTAGGTTGAAGAAAGCCTTGTATGGCTTGAAGCAAGCACCCAGAGCATGGTCTGACAAGATAGGATAGTATCTTGTCACTATTGGCTTTCAGATTTCCAAGGCAAATTTCTCACTTTATCTGAGAAAAACAGAGAAAGGCATTATGCTGCTTGTCATTTATGTTGATGATTTGATCATCACACGTGATAGTGATGAAGATATCCCTCATGTGAACATGCTATTGAAGCAGAAGTTTGAGATGAAGGAGTTGGGAGAGCTGCATTACTCTTGGGCATTGAGGTGATTAGATCCACAAGTGGGATATGGCTCTTGCAGAGGCAGTATGGATTGGACATGCTGTCCAAATATGGGATGACAGAGTTGTAAGCTTATTTCAGTCCCTTTAGAGCAGAATGTGAAGTTGAGCGCAGATGCAGGTGAGCTTTTGGAAGACCCTACTATGTACATATGCATAGTAGGATGTTTGATTTATATGGCTATTACTAGGCCATATTTGAGCTATGCTGTTGGGTTGGTAAGTCAGTTTATGCAGGCTTCAAGGAAATCACATTTGGATGCAACTAGATGCATACTGAGGTATGTGAAGTCCACATTGCAGTATGGACTATTTTATGAGATTGGGGTTCAGATACAGTTGCATGGATACACTGATGCTGATTGGGCTGGTAGTATTTCTGATAGACGATCTACGAGTGGATATGTGTTCTCTTTTGGGAGTGTTGTACTCACTTGGAGAAGCAAGAAATAGCCTATAGTTGCCTTGTCGAGCACAGAAGCTGAGTACAGGGGTGCAACAATGGTTGCATGTGAGGTAGCTTGGTTGCATAAGCTACTTTATGATATGCATCAGGATGGGCTAGTTGTTATTTATTGTGACAACATGAGCAGTATACACTTGGCAAATAACCCAATCTATCATGCTAGAACAAAGCACATTGAGGTGCATTATCACTATGTGTGAGAGAAGGTTCTAGTAGGTTTTATTGATCTAGTTTATGTCAGCACAGAGGATTAGGTAGCTGACATATTCACGAAGGCATTGTTGGGATATCTCAAGGTGTATGCCTCAGGCACACCTTGGTTTCTATGTGTGTGTGCTAGAGGCACAATTAGGTGTCCATAAGCACAGTTAGGTGGCGATAGAAGCCACATAGGATGATTGAGAGAATCTAGGAGCAGATTGAGGAGATGATTGTGGAGCTCAGAGGTCATCAGTGATGTCAGTGATCATGTAAGAGGTGCCTACTTAAGGACCTCATCTTTCTTCATTCCATAAGCAAGAATTCTGAGTTTTTGTTCACTCCATGCTTTCTTTTCAATTTACCAACATGGTATCAGAGCCCTTTGATCCTCCTTGAGCCCATTTGTGCCACATCATCCTCTTCTTCTCCATCTTCTTCTTCTCCATTTTCCTCCTTCTTCCCCAAATATTTGAGAGCTTTGTTCTCTGCCTACAAATGACCTTTTCCCAAACCCTCTAAGCTACAAACTCCTCTTGTATGGGCAAACTTCTCTACAAGCTTTCTATGAAATTTCGACTGTACATGAAATGACAACACTCACACTGATCGATGAAAATTCATGCAATTCTGCCTATGTACCTATCTATTTGCAAATTCCTCTTAACCTATGTTGGATGACATTGAGGGAAAGCTGTTGTTGAAATCTGAGCAGCAATGGCTACATATTCAAGGAGAAAACAAAAAAAAACTAGTCAACTTTGAAGAAGCTAGCTATGGCGATCTGACACAGAATTGCGCCTCTCCTCCTCAGTGAATCTTCTCTGGTATATGAGCTTTCTTTTGCTTTAGAAAGCCCCTTTTTCTTTGCTTTGGAGAGTGAGATACAAGCCCTCCAAGTTCAGGCCTCTATTTTTGACAGTTTTAACAAGGTTGTGAATGTGATGCTACATTAGATGCTACTTTAGCATTTCTAAGGTTTTGAAGTTTTGAAAAGCATTAGTATAACTATGGCTACAACTTTCTTTTAAGTTTCTATACCTGGATTTGATTGGAAAGATTTCATTTAGCCACCTCTGTGAAGCATGTAAGTGAAAGCATCAGTGATTGAAATTTGGTCACAAGTCTTTGCTATATTAAATGCTTATACTTTGAAGCTTTTCAATTGTTATTCTAGCCTTGTAAGAGAGAAGACACTACCCAATTCTTGGGTTAGACCCTCTCATGGCTACCATATTGAATATAGATAAGTTCAATGGTAAGAGCTTCCACACATGGCAGATGAAGGTCAAGTTTGCATTAATGAGGTAAAACCTCTGGGGGCTTGTCAAACCGGCTTCAACTTCTTCTTCAACAGCCTCCAATGCTAGAGAATCCTCAGCTCTGACACGCCCAGCAAGAGATCCTACTAGAGAGGAGAAAGCATATGGCATCATTGCTCTTGCTTTAGGAGATGACTATATTCATCACATCTCTGACTTAGAGTCTCCTTCAGAAGCTTGGCAGAAGCTTGACATTATTTTTGGTGCTAGCTCTCTCATCTCAAAATTATCACTTAAGATTGCTTTCTTTGAATTGAAGATGGTTAGTGGCACTCCTTTGTCTACCCATGTCAATTACATGCGGAGTCTCATGACTCAACTTGCTTCTATCAACTCTCCTATCACTACAGATGATGCTATGGCAGTATTGCTCAAGAGTATGCTTGAAGGTTATGATCATGTTGTTACCACTTTGAAAAATCTTTCTAATCTTAATCCTGAAGGTCTTATCTCTGCTCTTCAAGAAGAAGAAAGGCACATGGAACTCCGGAGAGGCAATGACATAGCCTATGCCATAAAAATCCAGAAGGGCAAGTTTTCACCTTGCAATCATTGTGGGAAGACTAATCACCTCTCAAAAGACTACTTCAAGATCAATCCATGCAAACACTGTGGCAAAAACAATCATCATGAAAAGTTTTGTAGAGCCAAAAAGGAAGCAACTTCAAAGATAGAAAATGCCAATCTACTTTCAGTTGATGTGCCTCCACAAGATGAGGCATCCTTTGAAGATTATGCTTTTTGAATCATCTCCATGTATACTCCAGATCTCTCTTTTTGTTGAGTCAAGGTACTTAGCTTGGATAGTCCTCCAAAATGAATGAAATAAACTATTATGTGTTTTGTAAACACCTCTGGTCACCATATGATGTAGGCCATGTGTATGTGTTTTTGCTCCATGGTACCTCCTGTAGACATTGTGTGCATGTACATGCAGGGGAGATAACCATTGGAAGGTCTTTTGTATCCCTTTTGTTTACCTTACACCCATGGGAACCCTTGCTAGCTTGAGATCCTAGCCATTGATAGATCCATGACCACCATGAGATGGTATGTGACACCTTGTGCTAGTTGTATCCTTGACATAGCCTGAGGCATTCCCTTGAGGGGGGGTTTTGTTGGGATATCTCAAGGTGTATGCCTCAGGCACACCTTGGTTTCTGTGTGTTGTGCTAGAGGCATAGTTAGGTGTCTATAAGCACAGTTACGTGGTGATAGAAGCCACATAGGATGATTGAGAGTATCTAGGAGTAGATTGAGGAGATGATTGTGGAGCTCAGAGGTCATCAATGATGTCAGTGATCATGTAAGAGTTGCCTACTTAAGGACCTCATCTTTCTTCATTCCATAAGCAAGAATTCTGAGTTTGTGTTCACTCCATGCTTTCTTTTCAGTTTACCAACAGGCATTGGGTGCAGAGAAGCTACGCAAGTTCAGAGACCTACTTGGTGTGCAGGAATTGGGATTGAGCTCGAGGGGGAGTGTTGAGATATTGAGCTCCACTCGTGATATGCCAGGGCGACTGTTGTGCATGGCCTCTTCAAGGTCACTGTCCCACTCGACACTTGCCATGAAGACTGGCATTTCTACCTCTTTTGATTCATCATCCCAAGTTGGTGCTTCTAGTTAGATCATTTGGGAATCCACATCTGGCAATGTTGGATGTGTTTTTTTACAATTATCTATTGTAGCCAATGCATGTATCCAATTATTGATGTCACTTTGTGTATCCCCTTCTATGGGTAGTACATTTGTAGGTACAAGGGATGCATGACTGGTGGCTGTAGTGGAGGAAATGTCTTCAACATTTCTAGGAATAGTGGGTTTGATTTCCATTATTCCCAAATTTATCTTGATAGTGGTTTCTCTATGATTGTGATTCTATCAATTCCCCAATCATGGAGTACAGAAGCTTCCCAAAGCCATGGTCTTCCCAACAATATCTAGTATGCTGTGGCTCCCTTGGGAAGATCCAAGATAGTAAACTGGAGAGTGAACCTGACTCCAGCAATTTTTGTTGATGCATTGTCAATGATACCCAATGGCTTCATTTTAATGGAGTCGGCTAGGCGGATGTTGAATTTTGCCTTCTGCATCAAAGGTAGGCCCCATTCTTCATATAGATCTCTTGCTTAAATGTTTACACCGGCTCTACCATCCACTATTATAGGGTATGGCCAAAGGCTTTATGCTCCAGTGAGATGGTTACATTTTTTTTGTCTATCACCGAATTTTACTGAGATAACCTTTTCTTAATCTTCAAGTGGGGGGAAGTATTGTGAAGACTCTATCCATCCCTTGAAACTCTCCCACATTATAGGGCAATTTCTTAGTAAGGTTCCAATTGGCATCATGTGACGAGGTAGCTTATCAAACTAGCTAGTGTGGTACCATATTGCAGCTTCATGAGCATTATTGAAATGTGTATAGTTGCTAGCTTTTCTCATGTCCTTGTGAATGGATTTTTTTAGTCCAAAGAAAAACCATGCTATGAGGTACTTGTCATCCAAATGGGGAACACACTTTGCTATTAATTTTTTCATTCTTCCTAAGTATGTTCTGACGTTTTCTTTCTTGCACATTTGTATATTTCCTAGTTGCAATGTGGGGTCATCTTGCAATCTTTTTGTTTGGAACCTTCTTCGAAATTACTTGGATAGCAGTGTCCATGTGGCTCTT